>NC_040882.2:1847880-2147880 GCF_900634795.4 Betta splendens
ACCAGAGGCAGGTTTGCCTGTGTAACTCTACACTATTTTAGCTTAGGGTATCTCATTTCTGTACAGTTCGGTTCTACCACCAAACAGGTTGGAATGTCAGCTTCTAATATAAACCTTTGTGTCGATTTGGGAAACACATGCACTAGTCCTCTGGTTGTTGAGATTGAATGCCACACACACTTCTGCCAGTATGCACGATCTCTTGAAAATGTTGACAAGAGTGCAATGTGTACGGCTTGAGGTGAGCAGTACAGAATAATACAGGGAAAGATTTTAACATTTCCAAACGCATTAATGTTAAAATTAAAAGAACGTCAAAAGTAGTGATGAGTAAGAAGCACTGCAGACCACGGTTAATAAAGGCTGGAGATGCGGGGATTGAACCCAGGGGCCTCATACATGCAAGCATGCGCTAACGAATAAAAACATCAAAACACATTTTAGGTTGTCTTTGAGGAATCCCTTTTGAGTACTTGGTTTTTTCCTGCTTTCTATACACATAAAATTCATGGGTTAGCCACAAGTTTTTGTATAGAGAAGAGTCAAAGCTATGTCCACTCCCCAATATGGCAGCTATGCTCACCACTGGTTAGATTCAAAGAGCACCATCACTCAAATCTTAGCCACTAGACGACCAAGGAGCTATACACACAGAAAACACAACCTCAGTAAAGCTAATCAAACACATAATGACTAGTCTGTGTAAAGCTTGCCAATTCGTCTGTGTAGTTATCCTTTTTTGGAATCACCAAGGAATCTGTTTTATATATCAGGTTTCTTTGCCATTACTACCTGAAAATGTAAATAGCAACAGATCACGCTGAATGCCAATAAAAAAACAGTCTTGGAGCTGCCGTGTCTTCAAACTAGAGAAAGGTAGAAAAACATTTAAAATGTTTTTCTCGATGCACGGAGATCGTAGTCTTAATCCAATATCACTCTTGATACAGGCAAAACTCTGGAATCTTTTTTCTGTTGAACAGAACTAAGACGATGAAAGGAGTTTAAGGCCTAATTCCCGACCGAGAATCACATCCAGGCCCAGGCCAAAGTGCCGAATCCTAACCACTGGATGATCCGGGAACTACTCAAGACAAACTGAAACTTGCCGTTGACCTGCTGACAAAGCTGAGGCTAATTTGTCCACTTCATTTGGATTTCTGTCACTGATGTTGTCAGTTTTGTTGGTGCTGTTCTCATAGGGCTAAAGTGAAAAAAACTGATGACTGATATTATCTCATTTACCAAAAAAAAAACAAGCCGGATTTGTCACAAATGGGTAGTTGTGGCCGAGTGGTTAAGGCGATGGACTCGAAATCCATTGGGTCTCCCCGCGCAGGTTCGAATCCTGCCATCTACGATCCTTTTGGTGACACTTTATTGCACAAGTCAGCCTTCCTATAGCCATTGCTTAACTTCAAAACACATCTCACATTATTCTTTCAAGTATCCATGTAAGGTCTGGGATGACTTTGTCTTCGGCACTTATCTTTAGGCTCATCTTTGCGAAGCAGCTTCAGGTCAACTGCTATTTTCCATTGTTCTGAAAATTCAAACATCTAAAATTGAGGTAATGCAACTGCATTGGCTGGGACTCGACTACCAGTGAACAGCTTGGAAGGCAGCTGTGCCTCACACTATACAGCCACCGCTTGCTATTTGGTGTGGCCTGATGTCATTTCTTGGGTTTACAGAGAGAAATGGGACCAGAGGCAGGTTTGCCTGTGTAACTCTACACTATTTTAGCTTAGGGTATCTCATTTCTGTACAGTTCGGTTCTACCACCACACAGGTTGGAATGTCAGCTTCTACTTATAACCTTTGTCTGTCGATTTGGGAACACATGCAATTAGTCATCTTGGTTGAGATTTGAATGCCACACACACTTCTGCCAGGTATGCACGATTCTCTTGAAAATGTTGACAAGAGTGGCAATGTGTACGGCTTTGAGGTGAGCAGTACAGAATAATACAGGGAAAGATCTTTTAACATTTCCAAACGCATTAATGTAAAATTAAAGAACGTCAAAGTAGTGATGAGTAAGAAGCACTGCAGACACGGTTAATAAAGGCTGGAGATGCTGGGGATTGAACCCAGGGCCTCATACATGCAAAGCATGCGCTCAAGAATAAAAACATCAAAACACATTTTAGGTTGTCCTTTGAGGAATCCCTTTTGAGTAACTTGGTTTTTCCCTGCTTTCTATACACATAAAATTCATGGTGTTACGCACAAGTTTTGTATAGAGAAGAGTCAAAGCTATGTCCACTCCCAATATGGCAGCTATGCTCACCACTGGTTAGATTCAAAGAGCACATCACTCCAAATCTTAGCCACTAGACGACCAAGGAGCTATACACCAGAAACACAACCTCAGTAAAGCTAATCAAACACATATAGACTAGTCTGTGTAAAGCTTGCCAATTCGTCTGTGTAGTTATCCTTTATTTGGAATCACAAGGAATCTGTTTTATTATATCAGGTTCTTCTGCCATTTACTACCTGAAATGTAAATAGCAACAGATCACGCTGAATGCCAATAAAACAGTTCTGGAGCTGCCGTGTCTTCAAACTAGAGAAAGGTAGAAAACATTAAAATGTTTTTCTCGATGCACGGAGATCGTAGTCTTAATCCAATATCACTCTTGATACAGGCAAAACTCTGGAATCTTTTTTCTGTTGAACAGAACTAAGACGATGAAAGGAGTTTAAGGCATATTCCCGACCGAGAATCACATCCAGGCCCAGGCCAAAGTGCCGAATCCTAACCACTGGATGATCCGGGAACTACTCAAGACAAACTGAAACTTGCCGTTGACCTGCTGACAAAGCTGAGGCTAATTTGTCCACTTCATTTGGATTTCTGTCACTGATGTTGTCAAGTTTTGTTGGTGCTGTTCTCATAGGGCTAAAGTGAAAAAAACTGATGACTGATATTATCTCATTACCAAAAAAAAAACAAGCCGGATTTGTCACAAATGGGTAGTTGTGGCCGAGTGGTTAAGGCGATGGACTCGAAATCCATTGGGGTCTCCCCGCGCAGGTTCGAATCCTGCCATCTACGATCCTTTTGGTGACACTTTATTGCACAAGTCAGCCTTCCTATAGCCATTGCTTAACTTCAAAACACATCTCACATTATTCTTTCAAGTATCCATGTAAAGGTCTGGGATGACTTTGTCTTCGGCACTTATCTTTAGGCTCATCTTTGCGAAGCAGCTTCAGGTCAACTGCTATTTTCCATTGTTCTGAAAATTCAAAACATCTAAATTGAGGTAATGCAACTGCATTGGCTGGGACTCGACTACCAGTGAACAGCTTGGAAGGCAGCTGTGCCTCACACTATACAGCCACCGCTGCTATTTGGTGTGGCCTGATGGTCATTTCTTGGGTTTTACAGAGAAAATGGGACCAGAGGCAGGTTTTGCCTGTGTAACTCTACACTATTTTAGCTTAGGGTATCTCATTTCTGTACAGTTCGGTTCTACCACCACACAGGTTGGAATGTCAGCTTCTAATTATAACCTTTGTCTGTCGATTTGGGAACACATGCAATTAGTCATCTTGGTTGAGATTTGAATGCCACACACACTTCTGCCAGGTATGCACGATTCTCTTGAAAATGTTGACAAGAGTGCAATGTGTACGGCTTTGAGGTGAGCAGTACAGAATAATACAGGGAAAGATCTTTTAACATTTCCAAACGCATTAATGTAAAATTAAAGAACGTCAAAGTAGTGATGAGTAAGAAGCACTGCAGGACACGGTTAATAAAGGCTGGAGATGCTGGGGATTGAACCCAGGGCCTCATACATGCAAAGCATGCGCTCAAGAATAAAAACATCAAAACACATTTTAGGTTGTCCTTTGAGGAATCCCTTTTGAGTAACTTGGTTTTTCCCTGCTTTCTATACACATAAAATTCATGGTGTTACGCACAAGTTTTGTATAGAGAAGAGTCAAAGCTATGTCCACTCCCAATATGGCAGCTATGCTCACCACTGGTTAGATTCAAAGAGCACATCACTCCAAATCTTAGCCACTAGACGACCAAGGAGCTATACACCAGAAACACAACCTCAGTAAAGCTAATCAAACACATATAGACTAGTCTGTGTAAAGCTTGCCAATTCGTCTGTGTAGTTATCCTTTATTTGGAATCACAAGGAATCTGTTTTATTATATCAGGTTCTTCTGCCATTTACTACCTGAAATGTAAATAGCAACAGATCACGCTGAATGCCAATAAAACAGTTCTGGAGCTGCCGTGTCTTCAAACTAGAGAAAAGTAGAAAACATTAAAATGTTTTCTCGATGCACGGAGATCGTAGTCTTAATCCAATATCATTCTTGATACAGGCAAAACTCTGGAATCTTTTTTCTGTTGAACAGAACTAAGACGATGAAAGGAGTTTAAGGCGAATTCCCGACCGAGAATCACATCCAGGCCCAGGCCAAAGTGCCGAATCCTAACCACTGGATGATCCGGGAACTACTCAAGACAAACTGAAACTTGCCGTTGACCTGCTGACAAAGCTGAGGCTAATTTGTCCACTTCATTTGGATTTCTGTCACTGATGTTGTCAAGTTTTGTTGGTGCTGTTCTCATAGGGCTAAAGTGAAAAAAACTGATGACTGATATTATCTCATTTACCAAAAAAAAACAAGCCGGATTTGTCACAAATGGGTAGTTGTGGCCGAGTGGTTAAGGCGATGGACTCGAAATCCATTGGGGTCTCCCCGCGCAGGTTCGAATCCTGCCATCTACGATCCTTTTGGTGACACTTTATTGCACAAGTCAGCCTTCCTATAGCCATTGCTTAACTTCAAAACACATCTCACATTATTCTTTCAAGTATCCATGTAAAGGTCTGGGATGACTTTGTCTTCGGCACTTATCTTTAGGCTCATCTTTGCGAAGCAGCTTCAGGTCAACTGCTATTTTCCATTGTTCTGAAAATTCAAAACATCTAAAATTGAGGTAATGCAACTGCATTGGCTGGGACTCGACTACCAGTGAACAGCTTGGAAGGCAGCTGTGCCTCACACTATACAGCCACCGCTGCTATTTGGTGTGGCCTGATGGTCATTTCTTGGGTTTTACAGAGAAAATGGGACCAGAGGCAGGTTTGCCTGTGTAACTCTACACTATTTTAGCTTAGGGTATCTCATTTCTGTACAGTTCGGTTCTACCACCACACAGGTTGGAATGTCAGCTTCTAATTATAACCTTTGTCTGTCGATTTGGGAACACATGCAATTAGTCATCTTGGTTGAGATTTGAATGCCACACACACTTCTGCCAGGTATGCACGATTCTCTTGAAAATGTTGACAAGAGTGCAATGTGTACGGCTTTGAGGTGAGCAGTACAGAATAATACAGGGAAAGATCTTTTAACATTTCCAAACGCATTAATGTAAAATTAAAGAACGTCAAAGTAGTGATGAGTAAGAAGCACTGCAGACACGGTTAATAAAGGCTGGAGATGCTGGGGATTGAACCCAGGGCCTCATACATGCAAAGCATGCGCTCAAGAATAAAAACATCAAAACACATTTTAGGTTGTCCTTTGAGGAATCCCTTTTGAGTAACTTGGTTTTTCCCTGCTTTCTATACACATATAATTCATGGTGTTACGCACAAGTTTTGTATAGAGAAGAGTCATAGCTATGTCCACTCCCAATATGGCAGCTATGCTCACCACTGGTTAGATTCAAAGAGCACATCACTCCAAATCTTAGCCACTAGACGACCAAGGAGCTATACACCAGAAACACAACCTCAGTAAAGCTAATCAAACACATATAGACTAGTCTGTGTAAAGCTTGCCAATTCGTCTGTGTAGTTATCCTTTATTTGGAATCACAAGGAATCTGTTTTATTATATCAGGTTCTTCTACCATTTACTACCTGAAATGTAAATAGCAACAGATCACGCTGAATGCCAATAAAACAGTTCTGGAGCTGCCGTGTCTTCAAACTAGAGAAAAGTAGAAAACATTAAAATGTTTTTCTCGATGCACGGAGATCGTAGTCTTAATCCAATATCACTCTTGATACAGGCAAAACTCTGGAATCTTTTTTCTGTTGAACAGAACTAAGACGATTGAAAGGAGTTTAAGGCATATTCCCCACCGAGAATCACATCCAGGCCCAGGCCAAAGTGCCGAATCCTAACCACTGGATGATCCGGGAACTACTCAAGACAAACTGAAACTTGCCGTTGACCTGCTGACAAAGCTGAGGCTAATTTGTCCACTTCATTTGGATTTCTGTCACTGATGTTGTCAAGTTTTGTTGGTGCTGTTCTCATAGGGCTAAAGTGAAAAAAACTGATGACTGATATTATCTCATTTACCAAAAAAAAACAAGCCGGATTTGTCACAAATGGGTAGTTGTGGCCGAGTGGTTAAGGCGATGGACTCGAAATCCATTGGGGTCTCCCCGCGCAGGTTCGAATCCTGCCATCTACGATCCTTTTGGTGACACTTTATTGCACAAGTCAGCCTTCCTATAGCCATTGCTTAACTTCAAAACACATCTCACATTATTCTTTCAAGTATCCATGTAAAGGTCTGGGATGACTTTGTCTTCGGCACTTATCTTTAGGCTCATCTTTGCGAAGCAGCTTCAGGTCAACTGCTATTTTCCATTGTTCTGAAAATTCAAAACATCTAAAATTGAGGGTAATGCAACTGCATTGGCTGGGACTCGACTACCAGTGAACAGCTTGGAAGGCAGCTGTGCCTCACACTATACAGCCACCGCTGCTATTTGGTGTGGCCTGATGGTCATTTCTTGGGTTTTACAGAGAAAATGGGACCAGAGGCAGGTTTGCCTGTGTAACTCTACACTATTTTAGCTTAGGGTATCTCATTTCTGTACAGTTCGGTTCTACCACCACACAGGTTGGAATGTCAGCTTCTAATTATAACCTTTGTCTGTCGATTTGGGAACACATGCAATTAGTCATCTTGGTTGAGATTTGAATGCCACACACACTTCTGCCAGGTATGCACGATTCTCTTGAAAATGTTGACAAGAGTGCAATGTGTACGGCTTTGAGGTGAGCAGTACAGAATAATACAGGGAAAGATCTTTTAACATTTCCAAACGCATTAATGTAAAATTAAAGAACGTCAAAGTAGTGATGAGTAAGAAGCACTGCAGACACGGTTAATAAAGGCTGGAGATGCTGGGGATTGAACCCAGGGCCTCATACATGCAAAGCATGCGCTCAAGAATAAAAACATCAAAACACATTTTAGGTTGTCCTTTGAGGAATCCCTTTTGAGTAACTTGGTTTTTCCCTGCTTTCTATACACATAAAATTCATGGTGTTACGCACAAGTTTTGTATAGAGAAGAGTCAAAGCTATGTCCACTCCCAATATGGCAGCTATGCTCACCACTGGTTAGATTCAAAGAGCACATCACTCCAAATCTTAGCCACTAGACGACCAAGGAGCTACAGTATACACCAGAAACACAACCTCAGTAAAGCTAATCAAACACATATAGACTAGTCTGTGTAAAGCTTGCCAATTCGTCTGTGTAGTTATCCTTTATTTGGAATCACAAGGAATCTGTTTTATTATATCAGGTTCTTCTGCCATTTACTACCTGAAATGTAAATAGCAACAGATCACGCTGAATGCCAATAAAACAGTTCTGGAGCTGCCGTGTCTTCAAACTAGAGAAAGGTAGAAAACATTAAAATGTTTTTCTCGATGCACGGAGATCGTAGTCTTAATCCAATATCACTCTTGATACAGGCAAAACTCTGGAATCTTTTTTCTGTTGAACAGAACTAAGACGATGAAAGGAGTTTAAGGCATATTCCCGACCGAGAATCACATCCAGGCCCAGGCCAAAGTGCCGAATCCTAACCACTGGATGATCCGGGAACTACTCAAGACAAACTGAAACTTGCCGTTGACCTGCTGACAAAGCTGAGGCTAATTTGTCCACTTCATTTGGATTTCTGTCACTGATGTTGTCAAGTTTTGTTGGTGCTGTTCTCATAGGGCTAAAGTGAAAAAAACTGATGACTGATATTATCTCATTTACCAAAAAAAAACAAGCCGGATTTGTCACAAATGGGTAGTTGTGGCCGAGTGGTTAAGGCGATGGACTCGAAATCCATTGGGGTCTCCCCGCGCAGGTTCGAATCCTGCCATCTACGATCCTTTTGGTGACACTTTATTGCACAAGTCAGCCTTCCTATAGCCATTGCTTAACTTCAAAACACATCTCACATTATTCTTTCAAGTATCCATGTAAAGGTCTGGGATGACTTTGTCTTCGGCACTTATCTTTAGGCTCATCTTTGCGAAGCAGCTTCAGGTCAACTGCTATTTTCCATTGTTCTGAAAATTCAAAACATCTAAAATTGAGGTAATGCAACTGCATTGGCTGGGACTCGACTACCAGTGAACAGCTTGGAAGGCAGCTGTGCCTCACACTATACAGCCACCGCTGCTATTTGGTGTGGCCTGATGGTCATTTCTTGGGTTTTACAGAGAAAATGGGACCAGAGGCAGGTTTGCCTGTGTAACTCTACACTATTTTAGCTTAGGGTATCTCATTTCTGTACAGTTCGGTTCTACCACCACACAGGTTGGAATGTCAGCTTCTAATTATAACCTTTGTCTGTCGATTTGGGAACACATGCAATTAGTCATCTTGGTTGAGATTTGAATGCCACACACACTTCTGCCAGGTATGCACGATTCTCTTGAAAATGTTGACAAGAGTGCAATGTGTACGGCTTTGAGGTGAGCAGTACAGAATAATACAGGGAAAGATCTTTTAACATTTCCAAACGCATTAATGTAAAATTAAAGAACGTCAAAGTAGTGATGAGTAAGAAGCACTGCAGACACGGTTAATAAAGGCTGGAGATGCTGGGGATTGAACCCAGGGCCTCATACATGCAAAGCATGCGCTCAAGAATAAAAACATCAAAACACATTTTAGGTTGTCCTTTGAGGAATCCCTTTTGAGTAACTTGGTTTTTCCCTGCTTTCTATACACATAAAATTCATGGTGTTACGCACAAGTTTTGTATAGAGAAGAGTCAAAGCTATGTCCACTCCCAATATGGCAGCTATGCTCACCACTGGTTAGATTCAAAGAGCACATCACTCCAAATCTTAGCCACTAGACGACCAAGGAGCTATACACCAGAAACACAACCTCAGTAAAGCTAATCAAACACATATAGACTAGTCTGTGTAAAGCTTGCCAATTCGTCTGTGTAGTTATCCTTTATTTGGAATCACAAGGAATCTGTTTTATTATATCAGGTTCTTCTGCCATTTACTACCTGAAATGTAAATAGCAACAGATCACGCTGAATGCCAATAAAACAGTTCTGGAGCTGCCGTGTCTTCAAACTAGAGAAAAGTAGAAAACATTAAAATGTTTTTCTCGATGCACGGAGATCGTAGTCTTAATCCAATATCATTCTTGATACAGGCAAAACTCTGGAATCTTTTTTCTGTTGAACAGAACTAAGACGATGAAAGGAGTTTAAGGCGAATTCCCGACCGAGAATCACATCCAGGCCCAGGCCAAAGTGCCGAATCCTAACCACTGGATGATCCGGGAACTACTCAAGACAAACTGAAACTTGCCGTTGACCTGCTGACAAAGCTGAGGCTAATTTGTCCACTTCATTTGGATTTCTGTCACTGATGTTGTCAAGTTTTGTTGGTGCTGTTCTCATAGGGCTAAAGTGAAAAAACTGATGACTGATATTATCTCATTTACCAAAAAAAAACAAGCCGGATTTGTCACAAATGGGTAGTTGTGGCCGAGTGGTTAAGGCGATGGACTCGAAATCCATTGGGGTCTCCCCGCGCAGGTTCGAATCCTGCCATCTACGATCCTTTTGGTGACACTTTATTGCACAAGTCAGCCTTCCTATAGCCATTGCTTAACTTCAAAACACATCTCACATTATTCTTTCAAGTATCCATGTAAAGGTCTGGGATGACTTTGTCTTCGGCACTTATCTTTAGGCTCATCTTTGCGAAGCAGCTTCAGGTCAACTGCTATTTTCCATTGTTCTGAAAATTCAAAACATCTAAAATTGAGGTAATGCAACTGCATTGGCTGGGACTCGACTACCAGTGAACAGCTTGGAAGGCAGCTGTGCCTCACACTATACAGCCACCGCTGCTATTTGGTGTGGCCTGATGGTCATTTCTTGGGTTTTACAGAGAAAATGGGACCAGAGGCAGGTTTGCCTGTGTAACTCTACACTATTTTAGCTTAGGGTATCTCATTTCTGTACAGTTCGGTTCTACCACCACACAGGTTGGAATGTCAGCTTCTAATTATAACCTTTGTCTGTCGATTTGGGAACACATGCAATTAGTCATCTTGGTTGAGATTTGAATGCCACACACACTTCTGCCAGGTATGCACGATTCTCTTGAAAATGTTGACAAGAGTGCAATGTGTACGGCTTTGAGGTGAGCAGTACAGAATAATACAGGGAAAGATCTTTTAACATTTCCAAACGCATTAATGTAAAATTAAAGAACGTCAAAGTAGTGATGAGTAAGAAGCACTGCAGACACGGTTAATAAAGGCTGGAGATGCTGGGGATTGAACCCAGGGCCTCATACATGCAAAGCATGCGCTCAAGAATAAAAACATCAAAACACATTTTAGGTTGTCCTTTGAGGAATCCCTTTTGAGTAACTTGGTTTTTCCCTGCTTTCTATACACATAAAATTCATGGTGTTACGCACAAGTTTTGTATAGAGAAGAGTCATAGCTATGTCCACTCCCAATATGGCAGCTATGCTCACCACTGGTTAGATTCAAAGAGCACATCACTCCAAATCTTAGCCACTAGACGACCAAGGAGCTATACACCAGAAACACAACCTCAGTAAAGCTAATCAAACACATATAGACTAGTCTGTGTAAAGCTTGCCAATTCGTCTGTGTAGTTATCCTTTATTTGGAATCACAAGGAATCTGTTTTATTATATCAGGTTCTTCTGCCATTTACTACCTGAAATGTAAATAGCAACAGATCACGCTGAATGCCAATAAAACAGTTCTGGAGCTGCCGTGTCTTCAAACTAGAGAAAAGTAGAAAACATTAAAATGTTTTTCTCGATGCACGGAGATCGTAGTCTTAATCCAATATCACTCTTGATACAGGCAAAACTCTGGAATCTTTTTTCTGTTGAACAGAACTAAGACGATGAAAGGAGTTTAAGGCATATTCCCCACCGAGAATCACATCCAGGCCCAGGCCAAAGTGCCGAATCCTAACCACTGGATGATCCGGGAACTACTCAAGACAAACTGAAACTTGCCGTTGACCTGCTGACAAAGCTGAGGCTAATTTGTCCACTTCATTTGGATTTCTGTCACTGATGTTGTCAAGTTTTGTTGGTGCTGTTCTCATAGGGCTAAAGTGAAAAAAACTGATGACTGATATTATCTCATTTACCAAAAAAAAACAAGCCGGATTTGTCACAAATGGGTAGTTGTGGCCGAGTGGTTAAGGCGATGGACTCGAAATCCATTGGGGTCTCCCCGCGCAGGTTCGAATCCTGCCATCTACGATCCTTTTGGTGACACTTTATTGCACAAGTCAGCCTTCCTATAGCCATTGCTTAACTTCAAAACACATCTCACATTATTCTTTCAAGTATCCATGTAAAGGTCTGGGATGACTTTGTCTTCGGCACTTATCTTTAGGCTCATCTTTGCGAAGCAGCTTCAGGTCAACTGCTATTTTCCATTGTTCTGAAAATTCAAAACATCTAAAATTGAGGTAATGCAACTGCATTGGCTGGGACTCGACTACCAGTAAACAGCTTGGAAGGCAGCTGTGCCTCACACTATACAGCCACCGCTGCTATTTGGTGTGGCCTGATGGTCATTTCTTGGGTTTTACAGAGAAAATGGGACCAGAGGCAGGTTTGCCTGTGTAACTCTACACTATTTTAGCTTAGGGTATCTCATTTCTGTACAGTTCGGTTCTACCACCACACAGGTTGGAATGTCAGCTTCTAATTATAACCTTTGTCTGTCGATTTGGGAACACATGCAATTAGTCATCTTGGTTGAGATTTGAATGCCACACACACTTCTGCCAGGTATGCACGATTCTCTTGAAAATGTTGACAAGAGTGCAATGTGTACGGCTTTGAGGTGAGCAGTACAGAATAATACAGGGAAAGATCTTTTAACATTTCCAAACGCATTAATGTAAAATTAAAGAACGTCAAAGTAGTGATGAGTAAGAAGCACTGCAGACACGGTTAATAAAGGCTGGAGATGCTGGGGATTGAACCCAGGGCCTCATACATGCAAAGCATGCGCTCAAGAATAAAAACATCAAAACACATTTTAGGTTGTCCTTTGAGGAATCCCTTTTGAGTAACTTGGTTTTTCCCTGCTTTCTATACACATAAAATTCATGGTGTTACGCACAAGTTTTGTATAGAGAAGAGTCAAAGCTATGTCCACTCCCAATATGGCAGCTATGCTCACCACTGGTTAGATTCAAAGAGCACATCACTCCAAATCTTAGCCACTAGACGACCAAGGAGCTATACACCAGAAACACAACCTCAGTAAAGCTAATCAAACACATATAGACTAGTCTGTGTAAAGCTTGCCAATTCGTCTGTGTAGTTATCCTTTATTTGGAATCACAAGGAATCTGTTTTATTATATCAGGTTCTTCTGCCATTTACTACCTGAAATGTAAATAGCAACAGATCACGCTGAATGCCAATAAAACAGTTCTGGAGCTGCCGTGTCTTCAAACTAGAGAAAAGGTAGAAAACATTAAAATGTTTTTCTCGATGCACGGAGATCGTAGTCTTAATCCAATATCACTCTTGATACAGGCAAAACTCTGGAATCTTTTTTCTGTTGAACAGAACTAAGACGATGAAAGGAGTTTAAGGCATATTCCCGACCGAGAATCACATCCAGGCCCAGGCCAAAGTGCCGAATCCTAACCACTGGATGATCCGGGAACTACTCAAGACAAACTGAAACTTGCCGTTGACCTGCTGACAAAGCTGAGGCTAATTTGTCCACTTCATTTGGATTTCTGTCACTGATGTTGTCAAGTTTTGTTGGTGCTGTTCTCATAGGGCTAAAGTGAAAAAAACTGATGACTGATATTATCTCATTTACCAAAAAAAAACAAGCCGGATTTGTCACAAATGGGTAGTTGTGGCCGAGTGGTTAAGGCGATGGACTCGAAATCCATTGGGGTCTCCCCGCGCAGGTTCGAATCCTGCCATCTACGATCCTTTTGGTGACACTTTATTGCACAAGTCAGCCTTCCTATAGCCATTGCTTAACTTCAAAACACATCTCACATTATTCTTTCAAGTATCCATGTAAAGGTCTGGGATGACTTTGTCTTCGGCACTTATCTTTAGGCTCATCTTTGCGAAGCAGCTTCAGGTCAACTGCTATTTTCCATTGTTCTGAAAATTCAAAACATCTAAAATTGAGGTAATGCAACTGCATTGGCTGGGACTCGACTACCAGTGAACAGCTTGGAAGGCAGCTGTGCCTCACACTATACAGCCACCGCTGCTATTTGGTGTGGCCTGATGGTCATTTCTTGGGTTTTACAGAGAAAATGGGACCAGAGGCAGGTTTGCCTGTGTAACTCTACACTATTTTAGCTTAGGGTATCTCATTTCTGTACAGTTCGGTTCTACCACCACACAGGTTGGAATGTCAGCTTCTAATTATAACCTTTGTCTGTCGATTTGGGAACACATGCAATTAGTCATCTTGGTTGAGATTTGAATGCCACACACACTTCTGCCAGGTATGCACGATTCTCTTGAAAATGTTGACAAGAGTGCAATGTGTACGGCTTTGAGGTGAGCAGTACAGAATAATACAGGGAAAGATCTTTTAACATTTCCAAACGCATTAATGTAAAATTAAAGAACGTCAAAGTAGTGATGAGTAAGAAGCACTGCAGACACGGTTAATAAAGGCTGGAGATGCTGGGGATTGAACCCAGGGCCTCATACATGCAAAGCATGCGCTCAAGAATAAAAACATCAAAACACATTTTAGGTTGTCCTTTGAGGAATCCCTTTTGAGTAACTTGGTTTTTCCCTGCTTTCTATACACATAAAATTCATGGTGTTACGCACAAGTTTTGTATAGAGAAGAGTCAAAGCTATGTCCACTCCCAATATGGCAGCTATGCTCACCACTGGTTAGATTCAAAGAGCACATCACTCCAAATCTTAGCCACTAGACGACCAAGGAGCTATACACCAGAAACACAACCTCAGTAAAGCTAATCAAACACATATAGACTAGTCTGTGTAAAGCTTGCCAATTCGTCTGTGTAGTTATCCTTTATTTGGAATCACAAGGAATCTGTTTTATTATATCAGGTTCTTCTGCCATTTACTACCTGAAATGTAAATAGCAACAGATCACGCTGAATGCCAATAAAACAGTTCTGGAGCTGCCGTGTCTTCAAACTAGAGAAAAGTAGAAAACATTAAAATGTTTTTCTCGATGCACGGAGATCGTAGTCTTAATCCAATATCATTCTTGATACAGGCAAAACTCTGGAATCTTTTTTCTGTTGAACAGAACTAAGACGATGAAAGGAGTTTAAGGCGAATTCCCGACCGAGAATCACATCCAGGCCCAGGCCAAAGTGCCGAATCCTAACCACTGGATGATCCGGGAACTACTCAAGACAAACTGAAACTTGCCGTTGACCTGCTGACAAAGCTGAGGCTAATTTGTCCACTTCATTTGGATTTCTGTCACTGATGTTGTCAAGTTTTGTTGGTGCTGTTCTCATAGGGCTAAAGTGAAAAAACTGATGACTGATATTATCTCATTTACCAAATAAAAACAAGCCGGATTTGTCACAAATGGGTAGTTGTGGCTGAGTGGTTAAGGCGATGGACTCGAAATCCATTGGGGTCTCCCTGCGCAGGTTCGAATCCTGCCATCTACGATCCTTTTGGTGACACTTTATTGCACAAGTCAGCCTTCCTATAGCCATTGCTTAACTTCAAAACACATCTCACATTATTCTTTCAAGTATCCATGTAAAGGTCTGGGATGACTTTGTCTTCGGCACTTATCTTTAGGCTCGTCTTTGCGAGGCAGCTTCAGGTCAACTGCTATTTTCCATTGTTCTGAAAATTCAAAACATCTAAAATTGAGGTAATGCAACTGCATTGGCTGGGACTCGACTACCAGTGAACAACTTGGAAGGCAGCTGTGCCTCACACTATACAGCCACCGCTGCTGTTTGGTGTTGCCTGATGGTCATTTCTTGGGTTTTACAGAGAAAATGGGACCAGAGGCAGGTTTGCCTGTGTAACTCTACACTATTTTAGCTTAGGGTATCTCATTTCTGTACAGTTCGGTTCTACCACCACACAGGTTGGAATGTCAGCTTCTCATTATAACCTTTGTCTGTCAATTTGGGAACACATGCAATTAGTCATCTTGGTTGAGATTTGAATGCCACACACACTTCTGCCAGGTATGCACGATTCTCTTGAAAATGTTGACAAGAGTGCAATGTGTACGGCTTTGAGGTGAGCAGTACAGAATAATACAGGGAAAGATCTTTTAACATTTCCAAACGCATTAATGTAAAATTAAAGAACGTCAAAGTAGTGATGAGTAAGAAGCACTGCAGACACGGTTAATAAAGGCTGGAGATGCTGGGGATTGAACCCAGGGCCTCATATATGCAAAGCATGCGCTCAAGAATAAAAACATCAAAACACATTTTAGGTTGTCCTTTGAGGAATCCCTTTTGAGTAACTTGGTTTTTCCCTGCTTTCTATACACATAAAATTCATGGTGTTACGCACAAGTTTTGTATAGAGAAGAGTCAAAGCTATGTCCACTCCCAATATGGCAGCTATGCTCACCACTGGTTAGATCCAAAGAGCACATCACTCCAAAGCTTAGCCACTAAACGACCAAGGAGCTCTACACCAGAAACACAACATCAGTAAAGCTAATCAAGCACATATAAGCTAGTCTGTGTAAAGCTTGCCAATTTGTCTGTGTAGTTAAGTTTTATTTGGAATCACAAGGAATCTGTTTTATTATATCAGGTTCTTCTGCCATTTACTACCTGAAATGTAAATAGCAACAGATCACGCTGAATGCCAATAAAACAGTTCTGGAGCTGCCATGTCTTCAAACTAGAGAAAAGTAGAAAACATTAAAATGTTTTTCTCGATGCACGGAGATCGTAGTCTTAATCCAATATCATTCTTGATACAGGCAAAACTCTGGAATCTTTTTTCTGTTGAACAGAACTAAAACGATGAAAGGAGTTTAAGAAATATTCCCGACCGAGAATCACATCCAGGCCCCGGCCAAAGTGCCGAATCCTAACCACTGGATGATCCGGGAACTACTTAAGACAAACTGAAACTTGCCGTTGACCTGCTGACAAAGCTGAGGCTAATTTGTCCACTTCATTTGGATTTCTGTCACTGATGTTGTCAAGTTTTGTTGGTGCTGTTCTCATAGGGCTAAAGTGAAAAAACTGATGACTGATATTATCTTATTTACCAAAAAAAAACAAGCCGGATTTTTCACAAATGGGTAGTTGTGGCCGAGTGGTTAAGGCGATGGACTCGAAATCCATTGGGGTCTCCCCGCGGAGGTTCAAATCCTGCCATCTACGATCCTTTTGGTGACACTTTATTGCACAAGTCAGCCTTCCTATAGCCATTGCTTAACTTCAAAACACATCTCACATTATTCTTTCAAGTATCCATGCAAAGGTCTGGCATGACTTTGTCTTCGGCACTTATTTTTAGGCTCACTTTATTGCACAAGTGAGCCTTACTCTAGCCATTCCTGGCAAAGCTGAGGCCAATTTGTCCACTTCATTTGGATTTCTGTCACTGATGTTGTCAAGTTTTGTTGGTGCTGTTCTCATACGGCTAAAGCGAAGTAACTGATGACTGATTTAATCACATTTACAAAAAAACAAGCCGATATTGTCAGAAGTGGGTAGTTTTGGCCGAGTGCTTATGGCGATGGATATGAAATACAGTGGGGTCTCCTATCTATGTGCAAATGTGCTTGTGCTCTGTTTATGTGTGTAGTATGCTTTTTGTCCTTTTGTCTTTCAGGATTTGCACTGCGTACAGGTGAGCGCAAGCTATCGCTCCCTCTCTCTCTCTCTCTCTCTGTCGGTATGCCCGCAGGAATAAAGTAAAGAAGTTCAGAACTGCAACGTGTCGTCTTGTCGTCCATGAATGTATAATTAAACCCACGTAAGTTACTAGGCTACATTGGTGGCAGCGGTGGGATCAAAACCCACGCTCCGCAGAGACTGGAGTAACTATGAGGACCATTCGAGGAGGAGGGGTGTGTCTTTCATGTCACCAGGCAGGGAGGAGCGTCGCTTCCGGTCGGGAAATGGACTGTAGCTGATGTTGCGGTCCAAACACCAGCTGTTTCACCCAAGGACCCTCAGGATGGCAGGGATGATAACTTAGACTCTGTGGCTAACATTGACAGTGACGTGTTGGTGGATGCTGACCGGAACCGGTTGGTATCATATGTGAAACATGCTGTTAGACTCTGGTTCCAGTGTGTCACTCATGAGTGCAGATTTTTTTATGTCAATCCCCACACTTCGCAATCGCCCACTGAGAAAAGACTATGTGGGGGCCCATGCCGTGAATGAACAAATGTTGGATATGCTGGGCACCATCACAGTCACATTCCAACTGGGAAATCAGTAATGGCAACATGTATTTCATGTCATTAGAGAAACCACACAGACTGTGCTACTCGGTTTGGACTTTTTGTTGAAAAATCACGCCCTACTTTACCTCAACCGGGCTGTGTTTCAACTGTGGGACTTAAATGTCCCCCTGCTTACCAGCAGAGATTTTGTTCCCACATGCTACAGTACAATTGGTCACTTGCCTGGTCAGAAAGAAGTGTGGGACCTGGCGTTTCTGTGTGGATTACAGGTGTTTAAACAGTGTGACTATTAAAGACTCTCACTCCCTGATACGTGTGGATGACACGTTGGATGCCTTGTCTGGTGCTGCCTGATTCAGCACATTATATGTTTTTAACGGTTATTGGCAGGTAGAAGTTGCTGAGGAGGACAGTGAGAAGATAGCTTTTAGGACTACACAGGGACTTTATCAGCGGCGACCTATGCCAATGGGCCTTTCTAATGCCCCTGCCACATTTCAACGCCTAATGGAGCTTGTCCTTAGGGGGTTCCCTTGGCACGTCTGCATGGTGTACCTAGATGACATTTTGATCTACAGCAAAACCTTTGAGGGACACCTGTCAAATCTCAGAGAGGTTTTCTCAAAGGTCCAGACTGCAGGACTGAGACTAAATTCTTGCAAGTGTCATCTTGTCCGGGATCATGTTGTCTTCCTGGGTCATGTAGTCTCTCGACAGGGTCTTCAACCTGACTTAAAAAATACTGACAAATTTTGAACTGGCCTGTTCCCAGTTCTCCATCTGAGGTGAGCGGTTTTGTGGGACTGTGTTCTTAATACAGGTGGTTTGTTAAGGACTTCTCGAATATTGCTGCTCCGCTGAACCATCTGATTGGTAAAAATGTGCCCTTTGAGTGGTCCACTGCTTGTGACAAATCTTTTCACCACCTGAAACAGGTGTTATCACCTGAGCTGGTGGTGATGCTGCCTAATTTCAGCATGTCTTTTAAAGTGTACACAGATACTTCTAACATGGCTGTTGGGGCTGTTTTCGCACAGGACAGGGATGGACGTGAGCGTGTTGTGTCTTACACCAGCCGTACCCTGAATTCCTCTCAAAAACGTTCACGTCCACGTTTGATCGTGAACTGTGGGCTATTGTGTGGGTGACCAGGGAGTTCAGGCATTATAATGGACTTGCTTCGTTCACCATTGTCACCGACCATCGTCCACTGTTTGCCCTTCGACGCTTGTCCATTGAAAATGACCCAACGGGAAGAAGGGCGTGCTGGTTACTGGAGCTTGACCGTCTCAATTGGACTGTTGTGCACAAGGAGCATTTTCAGAGAGTCACATGAGCGCGGACGGACTTTCTCGCCTCCCTGAGACAGCTGAAATTAGCGTGGCAGAGGGCTCTCATCTGGCCACGCTGCACGTAAATGTAGTGAGTTCGGACCATCAAAAGCTTTTGGCTCTAATAATCACGTTTTGGCAACATGAAAGGTTACTTACTGGTTTAAGTGGTCTCATACAGATAATCAAAGTGGTAAAATTAATCGGTGGTCACTCGTGCGGTTTTAATCAGAAGGAAGAATGAACATGTTGCAGCAATATTGGGTGGTAGATCTGAGTCCTAGCGTCATGTCATAGAGTTAAACATACACGATCGACAATCTCTATAAAGAGATTTACGATGAATATTTTCGTCGTTTACACAAAATTCAAAAGACGTGGCATCACTACGACCACTAGAAAACGTATAGCAGATCAAATTTACAAGTTATGGCTGTCTGAGACAGAAATAAGTAGCTGTAGTCCTACACAAACCGAGCTAAGCGCCTAAATTGGGCAGTGCATGCTCCCGCGTGCAGCATACAGTCCCTTTTTGGCATGACAACGACAGTAAACTACTGGCAGACAGACACAGCACCAGTGACCGCACAGCACACAGGCTTGTCTGACGGTGCAGGAATAATGCTATTTTTATTCTGTTCGTCAGAAAAGCTTCAGCGTAGACATGTCCAACTCTAAACCTCCCACTCGACTCAGCATCTCTCTATTGAAGCGTAAGTGTCATCAAGCCAAATCACGTGACCACTGAGAGTGAGTGAGTAATATAGACAGGTTTCACATGACAGATATCTGTAATGTATTTATGACAAGTTCAAAATGTTATTAAAGACTACAACTACATTTTGACAAGTCGCAATTCCAATAAAAATATCTTTATTAGTCAGACATCAGTGCCATGCAAACGGCTCTTCTCCAAAGCTGGAGAGGTAGTGAGAAGGTGATTAAAGTCATGTTCTGTGGAAAATAAAATAAAAGTCTTTGATTTAACTAAATGAAAAACATGTCTCCTCAATGTAGTAATGAACAGAATTGCAGAAGCACCAAATACAGCTCTAATAACATCTGACTATCAATCATATTTACCATATCAAGGCTACTGAAATATTATTATCATCAGAGAAAACCACTTACACACCTTTGATTAAATAAACCGGGGGTGCTGGAGCCTAACTCAGCTGTCTTTGGACGAGAGGCAGGGTACACCCTGGACAGGTCCCCCAGTCCATATCAGGGCAACACACACAGACAGACAAGGATTCATGTATTTCATGTCATTAGAGAAACTACACAGACTGTGCTACTCGGTTTGGACTTTTTGTTGAAAAATCACGCCCTACTTTACCTCAACCGGGCTGTGTTTCAACTGTGGGACTTAAATGTCCCCCTGCTTACCAGCAGAGATTTTGTTCCCACATGCTACAGTACAATTGGTCGCTTGCCTCAACTGTGAGTTTGCCGCCTCTCAGTGAAGCTGTAGTGCCCGTTACAGTGTGTTTGCCAAATGCAGCTCAGGTTGCAAGTGACTTTGTTGGATACCTTGAACCTGTGTCAGAATCTTCTAGCCTGATAGTGGCTCGCACACTGGCTGGAGTTCATAATGGACTGACTAAAGCTCGGATTTTGAATCCTACTGGACATGACATTTTACTGACCCGAGGGCTGCACCTGGGTGAGTTATACTCAGTCAACGAGTTTGAGGTTCATCAGTTTCATACTGCTCCAGCTGAAGTGGCTGCAGTGTCGTCTTCCACAGAGGCACCTCCCATCTCACTGGACGAATCACCTATTTCTGAGTCTGAGAAAGCTGAACTGCTAGCCTTGCTGTCAGACTTCTGTGACATCTTCAGCTAATCTGGGCGGAACCTGGGTAAATGTAGCCTAGTGAAACATCACATCCGGACAGGTGGTCAGGCCCCCATCAAACTGAGTGCACACCGTGCTTCCCCTGAAAAACGGGCAGAGATTGAGAGGCAAGTGGCGCAGTTGCTAGCGGATGGTGTGATCGAGGAGAGCTGCAGTCCCTGGGCCTCAACGGTGGTGTTGGTGAGAACAAAGAAAAATTTAACTAAATGAAAAACATGTCTCCTCAATGTAGTAATGAACAGAATTGCAGAAGCACCAAATACAGCTCTAATAACATCTGACTATCAATCATATTTACCCTATCAAGGCTACTGAAATATTTTTATCATCAGAGAAAACCACTTACACACCTTTGATTAAATAAACCGGGGGTGCTGGAGCCTAACTCAGCTGTCTTTGGACGAGAGGCAGGGTACACCCTGGACAGGTCCCCCAGTCCATATCAGGGCAACACACACAGACAGACAAGGATTCACACTCACAGAGACCAATGAACGTAATGCATGTTTTTGGACCGTGGGAGGAAGTCGAACAACCCGGAAAGAACCCACGCAAACGTGGGGAAAACATGCAAACTGCACACAGAAAGGCACCCAGTCCGCCCTTCTCGCTGTGAGGGGACAGTGCTACCCACCGTGTCGCCCAATTCAGAGTTCAGCTAGTCTGTATTCTTGTTGGTGGTAATGCAGGTTAAGATAGATTCGAACCCCCAGTGCAGTTTTATTCCTGGCCTTGAACTCATTTGGGATGCCCCAGGGTTGTCCAATTGAATCCAGGTAAACTCGAGGATCTGGCGGGTATCCTATTTTTACTCTTTACTGACCTACACCCGTGCACACCTACCTGCTCATCCCACAGGTAAGACTGAATGGAGCTGTTGGCTGCACCACCAGCAATGGTCTGCTAACGCAATAGTTTGGTCTAAAAAGGGGCATCCTGCAACCAGTAAAGGCCCGAGCACCCCGGTACCAAAACAGCTGGCTTCAGGGTTGGTTTGGTGCAATTAAGTGAGGTCAGCTGCCACCTGTGACTGCAGAGATCCTTTCTGACCTTACCCATAAGCACCAAACCTATCTGTTCAACACACTCAAAACGACCTACTGGGATCAAGGGGGCATCATTTGGTATCCCTATTAATGCAATCCTTTGTCCTATTCTCACATTTCAGTCCTCACAAGGTTGAACATTAGTTTTTCCATCAGCATAAAAAACAACTGATGACTGAAAGGAGGATGAACATAAATACAGTAACATTCTGCTTTGCACCAGGGCTGCACAAGTGCATCACCCTCTATGTCGACATGAGAACGTTGTCTGAACTGATTTTCAGAGGAATTACAAACGTTGGAATAACGTCTCGGCACAAAAATTTTGCCACCATCTCTCTTTGACGGGGTAGCCTCAACCCAGTGGCTAAATCGGTCAATCACAACCGGGAATTTTTACCTTGAACCGGTCTTACCATATCGACGAAGTCTAGGGTAAGATGCTTAAAAGGAGTCCAGCCTTTTCACCATTCCTTGCCTGATGTTACATTTAAGACAGGTTTCACAACAGCTTAACGCCTCGTCCACATACTGATGAAGCTTGGGAACCCAGAATTTCCACTCTCTAATCCGCCTTATGACGTCCCCTCCAGATTCATGGCTCAGACCATGAGTCAGCAATGACAACAGTCCACTCGAGGCTATTAAAAGTCTCTTGTGATTTCTCCACAAGCCGTCCACTCCTTTTACAGCTCCTCTCTGAACCCAGAGCTTTTTCAGCATCTGACACCTCTTCCTGCAACAAAGACAAATCTTTGGTGGTTATTTGGTTTTCATCTGTCACGTGAACTGCCAAAATTGCTGTAGCTTCAGCATTGGCTGCAGTTTTTGCTGCCCTGTCAGCAGCAGCATTCCCTTGTGTAATCAACAGATCATCTTGTTTAGGCGTCACACACTTAGTGATAGCCAGACCTGCTGGCTTCATCATTGCTAGTTGAAATTGTCTTATTTGTTCACCATCGTGGCGGGCGTCAGCGTTGCTCACACAAGTATAAGCAGCTCTGGAGTCAGCCATCATGTCACAAGTTTACTGGTTACATCTGCTGGTTACTCCTCTACCTCTGCCAACAGCCCCCCCCTCTCTCTTTCTTGATGGGCCTTCTTTCCATCCTCCTGGCTGGATGAAAAGCTCTCCATCTTGGGCCTGCATTCCAGCATATCCATTCATCTGTGCTGCTCTCCTCCATTTCCTGTTTGTCTTTCCCTGCGTGCTGCACTGTTTTTCACATAAGTTACGGGCAAGTCCTCCAGATCATCTAACTCTACCTCTCTCTCCCTGACGTTTTTCAACTCTTCGACTGGATACATAGTTTTACCTGATTTCCCTGATCTGAGTGCGTAATCCCCTAAAATTTTTATTTCCCAAACCGGCATCTGAGCAGAATGAGGAGGGGGTTTTGCTCCCCTCTTCATCTCTTTTTTGTACTGGTTAATCTGCTTTTTCACATACTCAACTGTTTTTCTCCCTAACATTTTGGCATGGTCAGTGAATAGTTTCAGCATTGCAATCTCTCACTCCCGCTTAAGCAAATGCTTGGCAGACTTATCTTTTATATTATAATTTTTTATTAACACTTCCATCTAAGCACACTGCTCTTAGGTAACACTTACACTATAATAACTACACCTTATTCATCCTTAGTTAACTATGAATAAGTACTTAATTAATGATGAGAAAAGCATCAATTAAGCATGACTCATACTTAATAACACATTCACTATCCATTTACTCCTGGTGACTGTGAGGTGATGTATAGGGTCATTATTCGCTGCTTATTCATACTTAATAAATTTTGGAGGACTGTCAAACAGTGTACACAAGCATAGATAACCTAACGTGACATCCTCATGTTAATCCAGCTGCTGTTGTGCTCTCTTCTTTCAGAGCAAAGGGTACTGCAGGTGTTTTTTAAAGATGAATGCCTTATTTGAATTATCTGAATGATGGTTGTGTCCTGTTTGTGTTTTTACAGCTCTTACTAAAGATAGGAAAAGCCTAAAAAAAGCCCCAGAAGAGGCAATAAACAGGTCCTCCAACTCTTCTTCTGACACCTCATTTGCAGCTTCCAGTTCATCATCTCACTCCTCCACTAACACTGACACATCGTTGGATGAAGTTAGGAAGAGGAGGAAGAAGAAGATGATAAAAAAGCAGCAAATGAAGAAAAGAAAAGAAAAAACATACCAGAGAGGTAAAAATATTAATTGTAATTCTTGTACTTTTCAGTTTGATTTATTTTATTCTTCTGGTTCAATTTATGTGTCAGTATGTCACATAAATTTACTGTCCAGATAAAAATAGTATTTTGCAGCTCTTCAGAAGAGGAGGGAAAAATGAATGGAATGTAGCATGATATTGTTAGTAGAGACGGCGTTGTGCTCAGGGGTTGAAAGAGTTGTGAGTTCTGTACATGGGTTCTCTTTCTTTGTGTATAAATATCTTTTGTGTTATTTTAAGAGACACCAGATATTTTATTTATCTGTTTAAGTATGACAAGGATCTAATTTATTTTTTGATTAATTGGCACTTTAATAACTGTTCTTGATTATAAGGAGCCATGTTTTGATATTATGTATTCTTATATTGTAATTTTATTGTAAAGTTTTTTGTACAACTGAAATTGAATACAGAAAATTTCCACAGCTCAAAAGAGCTTGTGGCACTTTTGGGTTTTCTTACATATTAATTAATGCTTAATAAACCATAAACAGTCCTCACTTTAGAAGGGATCACAAAAAACACAGTAACATCCTTAGAAACTCATGCATTGCAGTATTAATAAATCACCTTTTCATGTTTTATTAAGTATGAATAAACAGCGAATAGCAACTTTATCCATCACCTTAGTCAACAGGAGTAAATCGTTAGTGAATGTGTTATTACACCCGCTTCGGATGTTATCAGCCATTACGAATGGGCTGATCAGAACTTATCAGCGCATTCGAATGGGCCAGTAGGTGCCTGCTCTGCCTCCTCGCGAACAGCTAACAGCTAGCTAAGTTGCTATGTTAAGCAGCTTTAGAGGTTATTGTGGTTGGGGTTAGGGCTGGATAACGGGTGGGGGGATCAGGTTACAGTTAGCTAACACAATACCGCTAGCTACTTGCTAAGTTATGCTCGCTAATAAATCAAAATCAAAAACTTCGATCCTCCCATCGGAACAACAACCGCTCAACAGCGCCCCTACTGACTCTGCTGGTTAAATCATCCGAGCCGTGATCAACCTTATGGATCATTGACAACGATCTACCGCACCTATTCACCGCTGCCAGCAGGTAGATGGGCACCTACCGGCCCATACGTATGGGCTGATAACCACTGATAATGACCATTGAATGGCGTGATAACGTCCGAAGCCGCTCGTTATTAAGTATGAGTCATTGTAATTAATGCTTTTCTCATAATTAATTAAGTACTTATTCATGGTTAACTAAGGACAAATAAGGTGTAGTTATTATAAAGTGTTACCCAAATTATGAATGGCTGAATCTAAATATTACTAATTAAAGTATTGTAGCATTGAACTACTTAAAATTCAACACAATAATGATATGTAATTAGCTTGTGTACCTAGGATATATGCATGGTTGTTATGGGAAAAATTGTTTCTTCCTTATTTCTATGCAGTTATTCTATGATTTATGACTTATGTTCTGCAATTAATATGTTGTGTTTTGTCTTACTGTATGCATTTGACATTTCACCTAGATTGTTCAATGGTTGTCTCTGCCTGATAGACTCTCAACTCTAGCTCCCAAACCCAAGGTTGGGGAGTTGTGTCTCTGTCTGTTGAGACTTGGTGCTCCTTTCTCACAGATAGTTGGACGTCAGCAATGCAGGTGTGAGAATGTAAATATCTTCACACACACTGTGACAGGGAGGAGATGGTGCATATAATTTGATTGGGTTAGAAAGACATTCCACCCTAGTCGGACAGAGAAGCTAAAAGGCAGAAGCAACTTGAGGATCGGGGACTCTTTGCATCACACCTTCGTGGTGTGTGCACTGATGTCTTTTGGTTTGTTGATGTGCACGATCAACATCCATGCTTTTTATTTGCTTTCCCCATTATTTTTATTTTCCTTTATTTTTTAATAAATTACACAAAAGACAACTCTCTCATCTGCCTCTTTATGGGAAATTTCCACCACAATGGTGCACAGATTAATGGAAGAACATTAGTATCTTTAATTCAACTGCATAAATTCACACAATGAAAAGCATGGTGAGAAGTTGTCTGAGGTCTCGTTGTTGTTCTTTATGCATTTTCCAGGCAAATCTGTAGATTAAGAAATTAACATTGCACAGAAACCAATCTGATATGAAAAAGACTCAGAACAACTTCCTAACAATTGAAAGCTCTGGTATATATAACCCAGAACTTTGGGGCTAGATTAAGTCTCTTGTCCTCTCAATGAGCACATTCCACATTTTACAAATTGTTATTTCCTGTTCTCTGGGGAGTTTGGGAAAAGGTTTTGCAGGTGATATATTGCACAGGCTGTCCTTTTGGCATGATAAGCAGAAGGCGGAATCCTGTTGGTTTAAAGGTTGATCAGAGTAGGCCCATAGTATTTGTTATGGGAATGCTGGTGCCAATTGGTGCCTGTTGTTGAGGATCTCAGTCTTCTGTGGGAATGTAAAAGAGCCCTGTGTTCCATGTGTGGGTTAGGATAGGGTATGACTTTATTATTATCTCACAATGGGCCATTTTTGAATACTCTGCATTTGACCCATCCCCTAGACAGGGAAGCAGTAGACTGGCACTGAGTGGCACCCTGGAAGCTAGAGTGTATCTTGTACGTATCTTGTAAGTATCTTGCACAAGGATACTTACAAGATACGTACAAGATACACTCCTGCCCGAGGCAGGGTCAGAACCCAGGACGTTTGTTTCCCTGGCCGATGCCTTACCTGCTGGGCTACCAGGTCACGCTGTATTTTTATGATTTTAAGTCTCTGTCCCGTGATAAGGGAATATTCACTGTTTCCTTATCTGTGTAAAATATCAGGATGTAGAGTGTCTCAATGAGGGAGTAAGGGTTCACACACGTGTTAGGTTACCTCAGTCCAGACGTGGGATGGCTACACTACTTATTGTTATTCTAGTTGATTACTTAATATTATGCTAATTATTTCCATGAAATGTACTTTTGTTTGTACTAAAAAATATGCTGTTTTACTTTATCCATTTATAAATTTTCAAATTTTGGTTGCACTACTTTAAAAGTGTAGAGGAACATAAGCCACAAAGGCCAGTAATAGGGTCATTATCCAGTCGCTCCATGATGAGCAAGAATCAGATGCTAGACAAGATGTGGTGGTGGAGACTAATTACAGTGGTTACAATCAGAAGGACAGGGGGTGGTGGTATAGTTTCTCTGGATCCCAGCACATGTTGTCAGGTTTTCGCCTTGGTTCCTGTTTTATTTTTGTAACACTTCCGGTTCTTGGTCATTATGTTAGTTTCCGCTTTTGTTTTGATAGGTATTAGTTTGTCATTCGTGTTTTGGGTTCCAGTTTCCGGTTTTATTTTGTAAGCACTTACGTTTCTCGTCACGCCACAGCAGTTCCTGATTTATTTCCGGTTTTCAGTTACGCACCTGTGTCTCATCTGTCATTACTCACCAGGACATTTAAACACCACCTGGTTCCTTACTTCTTCGCCAGATCGTTGCATATATGTCATCCGTCGTTCCAGCTATTTCCCTGTCTTGCTTGCCTGGTGTTGATCCTGCTTCGTATCGCTGAACTCCGACTCCTGCCTACTCCCAGACAGTACCGTAGCCCGATTGTCTTCCGTTACCGAACCTTTGCCTGTTTTTAGAACCTGATCTAGCCTGCTCCCGTTTACCGAAATCCTGAGACCTTCTGTGTATGACCTGGACCGACCTGTACCAAGAGTTTTTGGATTAAATCTTGTTTCTTTACTACCTACCATCGTGTCCTTGTACTGTGCATTTGGGTCCTCTCTCTGCTGTTCCGTGACACATGTAGCAGTGGAGAGAAATGAAATAGCTGGCAAAGAGGCTAAGAGAGCAGGTAGGAAAGAAGATGTGTATGTTGAAACAAGGTTTATTGAGGCAGAGATAAAGACTATGGAAAGAAGGGCGGATAAGAAAACTTTGGAAGGAAGAATAGGAGTAAGGGCATAACATTATAATATACAAAAGAAGGTGGAAGTACTAGTAGGGTGTAGTGGAAATAGAAGAAGGGATGGTTTGTCCAGTAGGCTAATGTTTGTTTACACATCTAAACAGCACAAATAGATATTAAAAGAAGACAGCTTATGCAAAATCCCCTTTTGTGACTTTCTGGAACATTCATATGATTGTGTTTCATGTTTACACAAACACTGAGTATGTTACAAGTGCAATTCCTCATCTTTTGACATCAACATGGATCACACAACAAAAATTGCTGTCAAAAACTAGAAAAACATACTTTGAGATGCAGTCTCCAATAAGTGACTGACCCCAAAGAAAGCATTTCTGCACTGTTCACAAGTGGGGTTTCTCTCTAGTGTAAAGATGTTGATGTGCCCATAACTAGCTAAGCTGATTAAACACTTTTTCACATTGTTTACACTAGTAAGGCGCCTCTCTACTGTTCACTTCTAAGGTTTCTTTACAGTGTGAACACGTCGCAGTGCCGCAGTAAGTTTCCAATCTGAGAGAATGGTATTCTGCACTGTGCACATCTGTGAGGTTTCCCACTAGTACAGTATGAAGACATTTTTGTCGAAGTAAGAGACTTAGCTGAGGGAATCCTTTTCTGCACAGATTGCAAGAGTAGGATTTCTTTGCAATGTAAACATTCTGGTGTTTACGTAATTTAGTGAGCGCGTAGAATGCTTTTCCACACTGTTCACATTCGTGAGAACACTTTTCCACACTGTTCACATGGGTAAGGTTTCTCCCCAGTGTGTACAAGTTGATGTATACGTAAGCTACTGTTTAGAGAGAATGCTTTTCCACACTGTTCACACGAGTATGGTTTCTCTCCAGTGTGAACACGTTGGGGTGTTTGTAACCTACTGAGCTTAGAGAATGTTTTTCCGCACTGTTGACATGAGTAAAGTTTCTCTCCATTGTGAACACAACTGTGGATTTTCAAATAACTTGCTCGGTTGTAAGCTGCTCCACATTCGGTGCAGGTGTATGGTCTTTCTCCTGTATGAATCTTTTGATGGGTCTTTAGGCTACTTCTGGCAGTGAAGGTTTTACCACATGGATCACAGCTATATAGTTTATCTCCAGAGTGAATCCTCTGATGATTCTTCAGCTCTGATAGCCTGGTGAAGGCTCGGTCACATTCTTGACAGAGATACAGCCTTGAAGCTCTTCTTTCCCTGTGTTTCTAAAGTGACAATAGAGAGGAGAAAATCTCAAAACTACAGTAACAAAGCATAGCAAGGTCCTCTGTTGTTTCATGTTTCATATACCATGACACACTTTTTCACTGGGATTTAATCTGTATTATATTGAAATTGCTATAAATCAGAAACTATTAAAGATATTAAAGAATTCTAGAGAGCTTTGAGTCAGTGTCACTGATCTGAGATTAGCATTACGAGCGCTTTGAGGGTAGTGGTGGAGTCTACTTGCCCAGTCATGAATATTCAGTTTTACACTCAGCAAAAAATTTAAGTTTATATTTAACATTTACATTTGTTTTTACATTTAATGTTTATATTTACATTTAACATTTACATTTAGCTAAATGAGAAAACTAGTTATACATGCTCCTTTTACATTCGGCGCCCCATACACTAACACACTGCGGTGAAGTTGGTTTGACGTTGGACATTCAATGATAATTCAATAGCGTCCAAACCATATGACCCACTAGTTCAAAACCTGCTCCAAAATCTGTGTCTACATCTCCTTCACAAGGCACAACCATTTGTGAGGAAAAAATCATGTTGCATATTTTTCTATAATATTTTAGTATCTTTATTACTGTAATATTTCAATACCGTCCAAACCATATGACCTACTGGTCCAAAACCTGCTCCAAAATATGTGTCTATATCTCCTTGTTAGGCCACAACCATTTTTGAGTAAATAGTCATGTTGCATATTTTTCTATAATATTATAGTAATAATACAGTAATATTTCAATACAATTCAAACCATGTGTCCTACTAGTTCAAAACCTGCTCCAAAATGTGTGTCTGTATCTCACCATCTCAGTCTGACTGTTGCTTATACATGCAACGTGAGCTGTCCCTCTCATGAGCTTGTTCCTGACTCTGTCCAATCTTGTCACTCCTAACCTCAGCATTTTCAACTCCGCTACCTCCATCTCTGCCTCACTGCTATCGTCTTCAACCCACAGAGCAGGGCTGGTCTCACCACTGTCTTGAAAACCTTTCTTTTGAGTCTTGCTGACATTCTTCTGTCACACAACACTTCTGACACTTTCCTCCACCTGCTCCCTCTTCTTCAACTCTTTTCAACACTCCCCATCACACTGATGCCACAAGGTAAAAAAGGTGCAGGAGTTTACGTACTTGGGCAGTTCAGTGGTGCTGTCTTACGGGGCATGAAATCATACTGCTGCTTACAAATCTCCACATTCTTCCTAAGCCTGGCTTCCACTACTCTTTCCCACAGCTTCATTGTGTGTCTCATTAACTTTATTCCTCTGTGATTTCTGCAGTTCTGCGTGTCACCCTTGTTCTTAAAGATCGACACCAGAACGCTTCTCCTCCATTCTTCAGGCATCTTCTCACTCTCAAACAAACTGGTTGGAAACTCCACCACTGTCTCTTCTAGACACTTTCACACCTCTACAGGTACGTCGTCAGGACCAACAGCCTTCCCACTCTTCCTTCTCAGAGCTTTCCTCACCACATCCTTTTTTAATTTATTTTATTTCCTGCTCCACAACCTCCACATCTTCCTCCCTTCTTTCCTTTCATTCTCATCATTCATCAGCTCCTTAGAATCCTCCTTCCATCTTCTCTGTACACTCTCCTTGGTTGTTAGCACCTTTCCGTAACTGTCTTTAATCACCCTAATCTATTGCACATCCTTTCCATCTGTACCTCTCTGTCTGGCTAGCCTGTACAAGTCCTTTTCACCTTCCTTCATGTCTAACCTGTCATACAGCTAATTGTAAGCTTTCTGTTTGGCCTTTGCCACCTCCTTTTTCACTCTGCTCAGCGCTTCCTTGTACTCCTGTCTATTTTCCTCAATCCTTTCTACATCCTACTTCCTTTTAGCCAACCTCATCGTCTGGATGCATTCCTGTATGTCCTCATTCCACCACCAAGTGTCTTTATCTTTTTACTCCAGCCAGATGACACACCCAGCACGTTTCCACCTGTTTCCCTGATAACCTCTGCTATAGTTTCCCAGTCATCTGGAAGCTCTTCTTGACCACCCAGAGCCTCCCTCAACTTCAACCTTAATTCACAGGTTTCTTCATTCTTTAGCTTTCACCACTTGGTCTTCTTTTCTGTCATCTTACACATCACCATGCGGTGTTGTCTGGCTACACTCTCTCCTACCACCACTTTGCAGTCACTAACCGCTCTCAAATGACCTTGTCTGCATAGGATGTAGTCCACCTGGATACTCCTACCTGCACTCTTCTACTGTACGTCACTCTCTGTTCCTCTCTCTTCCGGAAGTAAGTGTTAACTACAGCCATTTCTATCCTCTTACCCAAGTCGCCCCCATCTGTCCTTCTAGGTTTCTTTCCTTTACACCAAACCTGCCCATCTCCTCCTCCTCATCTCTGTTCCCCTCACTAACGTGCCCATTGAAGTCTGTTTCGACCACTACCCTCTCTCCTCTGGGGATACTCCTCTGGGGATGACCTTATCAAACTCACTCCAGAATCTCTCCTTCTTTTCCAACTCAAAGCTACTAGTGGCTACCTGTCGGAGACTCTTTTCAACTGTAGAACATTGTTCATAAACTCCCCCTTCAGGATCACTCCTACTCTGTTTCTCTTCCTATCCACACCATGGTAGAACACACCACTTTACATTTTCATTGCGCCAACATTAAGAGTCCCTATTCTCAGATCTAGAGATGCCTTCCTCTTCTCTTTCTGTCTTTTAAACCCGTCTGTCTGCTCTCCTTCGACCAACAGTAGTCCAATTTCCACCGGCTTATACCAATTATATAGTCATGTTGCATATTTTTCAATAATATTTTAGTGTTAATGAAACAACAAATATGCTTGTGCCCTGTGAAGGAGATGTAGACACACATTTTGGAGCAGATTTTGAACTAGTAGGTCATATGGTGTGGATGGCATTGAAATATTACTGTAATATTAATACTAAAATATTATAGAAAAATATACAACATTACTATTTCCTCATAACATGTTTGTGCCCTAACAAGAAGATGTAGACACAGATTTTGGAGAAGGTTTTGAACTAGTAGGTCATATGGTTTGGACGCTATTGAATTATTAATTTCTTGAAAATCCAAATAATTTATCGATGGTCCCTAGGTCAAGGTCTTCATGTGTATGGGGTGAGAGCTCTATCTTTAATCAAGAGCGTAGTTTTTCAATTCGAGAGCCCACTTTAGCGATTTAAAAATGTCTCTGCTCGCGCTCAAATTCACTCTGCTCGCGCTCAAATTCACTCTGCTCACGCTTAAATCTTTATCCGCGCTGCTCAGAGAAGCAAAGTGACTTCAGAACAAGTATTTCAGAGTCCGTGTATTCAAAAAAAGTCAGAGTCAACTTTTTTTTCAATTTCTACAATATGTTTGTTTTGGATCTATAGAGAATAAAAATTCCGTTACTCTCAGACCCCCGGTATAAACCAACGTAAGAACACAGAACAGACCCGACCACAAATCCAACCCCCCGCCCCCCAAAAGTGGACTACTAGTACATCGTATGATGCTATGATGCGTTCATTCTATTTTACATAAAAGGTGACCTGTTTTTGCATAATCTAATTTTACCTTGGTACAGAGAAAATAAATAAATTCATCTGGGGTCAGGTAGCTGCCTTTAGACTTGTTGACGTCTGACAGAGCCATGGATTCCTTTTACGTTCTCATTGCTTCTGTTCCGGGCGGCATGGTGGTGCGGTGGGTAGCACCGTCGCGTCACAGCAAGAAGGTTCTGGGTTTGATTCCCAGAGCCACAGTGCCTTTCTGTGTGGAGTTTGCATGTTCTCCTCGTGTTTGCGTGACAACCCATTGATTTGCTGTTCTCTTCCTCCCACAGTCCTTAGGTAACCTTAGCATTAGGTTGATTGGACTCTCTCCATTTCCGTAGGTGTGAATGTGTGTTTGCATGGTTGTCTGTCTCTGTGTTGCCCTGCGATGGACTGGTGACCCGTCCAGGGTATACCCTGCTTCTCGCCTATAGCTGGCTGGGTTAGGCTCCAGCACCCCCGTGGACAATGGATGGATGCTTCTGTTCCGCATAAGAAAAGTGGCTTGTGATTTTTGATAAGATTGTTTCGGGTCGTAGAAGTGAGCACACGCGTAAGACAAATTGAGAGCGAGCAGGAAGAACCGAGAGCGAGGAGGAGGATTTTAGCGCGAGCGCTGGAAATCTGAGAGTGCGGATAAATATTTGAACGCGAGCAGAGTGAATTTGAGCAAGAGCAGAGACATTTTTAAAGTGAAAAAAGGGTTTTGAGAGCAAGCATGACAAAATCATTAAATCGCTAAAGTGTGCTCTAGAATTGAGAAACCACGCTCTTGATTAAAGAGAGATCTCACTCCATACATGTGCCGAGCAGGCTTGTTCTTTGTCCGCGTTGCTGACACGATCGCTTGTTCAAACATGGACCGCTTGTCTGGAGGTACTTTCAGTTGAATGTCTGTTGAATGTCTAACGTCAAACTAACTTCACCGCGGTCACTAACACACCGTTGGCCGTCCCAACATCATCTATAAGTTTAAAGCTGCCTTTTAGCTCCACCTCAGCCACGTTAGGATCTAAAGCCTGTGGTTGCTACAATATGTCTCAGTCTAATAAACACGTGATCAGTTTCCGATAGCAGAGAAACAAACGGTTCTGACCTGTTGATTTGTGTAACTAGCGCGGTCGGGGTACTGCTGCTGCTCCTCTTGTATTCTGCTACTTGTGACAGTGCTTTTCTCAGTCTGTCATTGCGAGAAGTCTGGTTTGTTCAAAATATGGAAAACCACGAAACAAAATATTGCATACAGATACAGTGTAATGGCTGTTGCAGGTGGTTTCATGCACGGTGCTTACAAATAGGTAGAAACACACTTAAGAAAGCAACAACTGAAGACTAGAATTACTGTCTTTGTAAATATTTCCTAAACCTTCAAACAGTTACACGATATATCCTATTTGTCTTATAGTTTTGTTTATTTTGGCATAAAATTGTGTTTATATGTCCATCCATCCATTTTCAACCTCTTCATCTGGTGCCAGGTCACGGGGGCAACACTCTAAGTAAACTCCAAACTTCCCTCCCTCCGGACACTTCCTCCAGTTCTACCGGTGGGACCCCAAGGCGTTCCCAGCCCAGCCGAGAGACTTGGTCCCTCCAGCATGTCCGGGGTGTCCTAGCAGTGGTATACGTCTGGAACACCTCCCATCAGGCAGCTGATTTTCATCCCAGCTGCTTCGCACTCAGCTGCAAAATGTCCCAGCGCATGCTGGAGGGCCTGGCCCGATGAAGCCAACAGGACAACATCATCTGCAAAAAGCAGATATGCTATCCTGTGGTCCCCAAACCAGACCCCTCCAGTCCCTGGCTGCGCATAGAAATTCTGTCCATAAAAATAATGAACAGAACGGGTGACAAAGGGCAGAAGAGTAGAAGAGAGTCTAGCCCCTCTCAAGCAGTTGGGTTCCTGTCTAAGGTTAAGCATAAGTGTCACGTCCTCTCTGTCCACTGTTATCTTGCCAATAGCAATCTTCACTGTCTACAACAAACATTGTTGCTTTTGCTTCATTTCATTGATTTGTATTCAATATCTGAACATAGACTATTAGTTTCATACATCACAAAGTATTTTAACAATAGGGAATTATAACAGAATGGTATTATTTGTGCACCGCTTCCACAACGTTCCATCTGATTAATCAATGAGCTTGTTCTTTCCTATATTTTAATTGATGCATGCCTTTATATTTAAGCACATCAATTATATTATTATTGCTTTATTATAGGTTATTTTTTGTATTAATATAAAACAATTATTAAATTATATCTATTATATAGTTTCTATTATATTTCTATCATTTCATTATTATTTTTTATGTCTTCATTTAATTTGTTCTATAGTTTTACACCCCTTTAGTGTTTATTTTTAATTCAAAATCTTGTTGTGCATATAGCATGAATTTTAACTGATCCCTTTATTATATTCCCCATGTCTTTCTTTAAACAGTTTCAGTTATCACAGTTATTTTATCCATCAATTTTTTACACAATTCTACTTTTTTAAATTTCCATCAAATCCAAATTTCTTTTTCCACTGTGGTAAGTTACATATATACGTTATTATAGTCGACTGAGAATGTCTTTTATACATGTATTTGGAATCACCTTCAAGGTTTTTACCCTCAGTGTTCTTTAATTTGATTCACTACGAGGATTGAGATCAACGATCATCATTCACTAGAGACCGACAAACAATAACACTTATTTATATAGTCTGATTTACTCCAGCTGATCACAGAGTTTACGTTGACACCGTCAGGTTTCCATTCTGCCGCTGCTTCAATCAGACAAACTATCATTAATCTATTTTACGAGGACCCCGTCCTCTTTTACCTCGTGGCCTCGTCACGGAACTATTCTGAAGACCCAGACTTCTTTTACCTTGTGAGCCACTCACGGAATTTAAGATACCTTAGGATTTGCTCTTTTCATACTCGCCTGATCTGTGTCCTGGCCCTGGTTCAGGATCCCGTCACCTCGCCTTGTCGAACCACCAGCCGACGTCTGACCTGGGCAGGAATTCACCTCCCAGGATTTTCTGCAGGTTCCAAACCTGGCTGTGCACAAACTTCAGTCGCCGACTCGATGTCCCAGCAAAGCGAGGATCTTGGGATCCCGGACGAGCCCCCAAATTATGTTAGGGAAATAGTTAGTTCCCTTTGTAAATCATAAATAAAGTAGACACAATCAGTTGAGACCTTCTTCAGGGTTTTACTTGCAAGGAGTGAGCAGTTTACAGCAAAGGCAACTTCCTCTCACTGAAGAGAAGACAAGGATTCAGCTCATAATATGTATTGCATTCTGGGAGGTGCATAGTAACACAGAACGTGGGAAATATTTCCTGCACAAAGCAAGCATTGGGCTCATCAGATAAGGATGCTACACACCGGTACTCCCTATTTCTTGCAGAGCAGAAGGGAGGAAACTTCAAAGCTATAGCACAGCTAACAAGGCTTCACCAAAATATGTTTCAATGATTAAATTCAGTATTTTTCCAACAGTAAGCACGCTAAGATCGTAATATATGCAGAAGCAAATGACGCCCATTTACGCCAAACAAAAGTCACTAATACTAACAATGAGTCAGTGTGTTTGTTTGCCAAAACATTGTCGGTCTCCGTAGTCTTCTCTTGACCCGTCCTCAATGTGACCAGCAATGACATGTCATCGCTCCAATACTGGTTGTGTACGTGGTGTCCAGTATACGATGTGGGCTTTGTGACTAATTCAGGCAGTTTTGGGGGAGAAACCTGGGTTTATTAGAAGAGACGGCATCCATCCCACTTAGTGCTGGGTTTTATTCAACCCCATTGAAAATTGGTAATTCCTGTCAGTCATCATGCCTCTGTATTTAACCCTCAGTGTTCACGATGCTCATCACCAGATTGTTGTTTGTATTACTCATTTTGTTCATCTTTCCAGCATCCTAGCTTTTTGTCCTTGTGCCCGTTTTTGACCTTGCCCTTGTCTTGTCCTCGCCTGTGTTTTTGCTGAAACTGGATTACTGTTTTTGACCTTTGCCTTTCCAACCACCCTGCTGTTCTTCAGAATCAGAAAGAGCTTTATTGCCAGGTCCTGTAGAGTGCTTATTACAGAACTAGGAACTTGTCTTGGTGTTGGCACACCCAGGCAGCTGTCTATGGTGCCACATCCCATCTGACAGTGGAAGCAAGTACAAAACTATGCAATAACACACGCACACACAGTAGTACACAGTACAAGTGGAAACCTTGCTGGAATTTTTTCTTGGATACATGGATACAGGACAGATAGATAAGATCAGAGTAGATGGTGAGACTGTAAGGTGGAGGGGGTATCTGTATCAGTATAGTGAAGGGAGGAGGAGAGGGAGAAGGGACAGAATAGTACACAGCCAATTCTAATACCATTTCAACGATCCACGACTAATTTGTTGAGATCAATACCAGATCAATAGTTCAAACGGTCAGAACTCAGGGCTTCATCGCCTCTTGTGGGTGCAGGGGGTACCAGTGACAAGGACATTACAAGCAATAGTAGAGTGGGAGCAGAGAGAAAACACGTCTGTTAGGATTCGCCACACAAGATGGTGGCCGTCCCGTAACTATGACTATAAGAGTAGAGATCGAGTCAGAGCCGGGGTGAACAAACAGGAAAAGAATGCAAACAAGAAACACTTAACGAAAAATGTAAACTAAATGAACAGGAGGCACAAAATGACTACTAACCTTAACCAAAACAAAGCTATCACATGGAGCTAAGGCAAGGCTAACACATTGAACTAAGACCTGCCATGAATAAAACGAAACTAGGCTGAATGTGGAGACAAAAAAATAGGTGGCTAATGAGTAATCGCAATGCACTGTGTGCTAAGCAATGCGTGGCTATGACGGAGTTACACACAAAAGCAAACATTTCGTAAACCAGACAAAACTTGGACATACTGTAACACGGACCTAATGATTGATACAAATGCACGACTCATAAGCCGAGCAGTGCATGACTTACAGATTACCAATAATGCAAACACGACAAGATTAAAGCAAAAAATAGTCATGTGACGTTCCGTATTGAAGCTACAAAGCATGTGCCGAGTAGAGGAAGGGTCCCAAGGCTCACTTCATTTAGGGGAGGGGCTGAAATGATGACGTGCAAAGCCTTGTGGCCTGGCTGTACCACGTGACTGATTCAGGAAGGTTCGGTTCAGATTTTGCTGCCGGCTCCAACACTGGGAGAAGCAGAAATATGTCTATCCTATTTATCCGAATCCAACTCACCACAAGATGGTGATCAGTTGACAGCTCAGCCCCTCTCTTCACCCGAGGGTCCGAAACATATGGCCGAAGGTCATATGACACAACTACAAAGTCTATCATTGACCTTTGGAAATTCCAGAATAGAAGAGAGTCCAGCCCCTCTCAAGCAGTTGGGTTCCAGAGCCCAGGCTGTGTGTGGCGGTGAGCCCGACTATTACTAGCTTCATGTCCTGCCTATGTTCCTGCATTCAAGCCCAGCTCAAGCCCCGGTTCTGTATCCACACCTGGTTCCAACCATTCTGCTCATGTTCAGCACCAGCTTGTGCCTCTGTTCAGCATCCATGTCCAGCTCAAGTTGATGACCACTCAAGCTCTTGTCCCTGGCAGTCTAGTAAAGCGGACCCCTCTCGCCCTTGATTCCTGGTGGCCCATTGAAGACCATGCCTGCCTCAGTTACTGGTGGCCCACACCTAGGTCCCTTTTCCTGTGTTGCCTATTCGTGTGTCTGCAGGTGCACTCGCTGAGCCTGACATGGAGATCCCTGTCCAGCACCGGTCCTCGTTTGGGCACTGCCTAGCATCCGGAAGTCATTGTTCCTGTGCTCTATTGTCTTCAGGTGTCCTCCCCAGGTTTCCTGTGGGCTGCACCTATGCTGGTCAGCTCCCCTCCTCAACTCAGATTCTTGTGGGGGCTCCTGAACGCTACTCTGCCTTTGCACGTCCTGACGCACTGCTTCCTGCTTTCGGGGTCACTCCGTCATCTACACACAGTTGCCTTTTACTGGTTCCTGGTCCTGTGCTTTGGCCCTGCTCTCCTGTCCCAGGCCTGCACTTTGCTGCAGCTCAGCTCTCCTGTTTCTGCCTCTGGTGGTCCAAGCAACTTCCCCTGGTCACTCGACCTTTTGAATTTATATTTCTTTTATTTATCTTGTGCTGTTTTGGTTCTGGATTTTACAAATTCTGTGTATAATGTGTTTTTCTTTTTACTGGCATTCTATAAACCTTTAGGTATTTATTAGTACCCCGCTCACTGGCTTATTGTATATATTGTTTCTCAATATATTGCCAATTAATATTGCTCCATATCATGTGATCCAGCTTGCTCTGGTGATATTGGGATATTCTTCAGTCAATTTGTGCTTATTCGGATTCAACATTAAAATCCCCACAGACGAACTTTGTTTTTGATCTGTTCTTACATTTCCTCCACCATTCTATAAAGATATTTATATTGGAATCTTTTGTTCAATATGCACAGCTTGTTGCTGTTGGCCCAGAGGAGACCATTCCTGTCCTTGTTGGCCCTGAAGAAGCCGCCATTCTGTCCCGTTGGTCCTGAAGAAGCGTCTTGCAGCCCTGTCGGCCCCGAAGAGGAGACCGCTCAAGCCCCTGTCTGCCCCTAAGTGGAGGTCGCTCCAGCCCCTGTCGGCCCCCAAGAAGAGGCTGCTCCAACCCTTGTCTGCCCGGGGAAAGAGGCCGCCCCTGCCTCACTTTCCGCTGGCCATGTAGAAGCAGTCCCATTCCCCTTTCCTGGTTATTCAGGCTGGTTCACCCCGGTCCTGGATCCGGTGCCTTCTGCTCTCTTGTGTGCACGTGTTTTCCCCGGAGGAGCCTGGTTGCTCTCGTCCATGGTGGTCCTAGGGAGGCAACGCCAGCCTCCGTCTCCAGGTTCCCCTGTGCCTTCTGCTTCTCCTTGTGCAGGCGCAGCTTCCGGGGTTCCTGGTGGTCTGGCACCGACCACATCTGTCTCGACTCCGGATAACCCAGCGACGTCCACGTCTGTTCTTGCTCCACGTCTGGGTTCGTCTCTGGCTCTGGTTCTGGCTCCAAATCGATCCCCGTCTCTGGTTCTGGCCTCACATCCGGGTACAGCTCTGGTTCCGGTCCCACGTCTGTCCTCGTGAAATGCCTGTAGATGCCAGAATGAGTGGTTTGTCTCCCTGTTATGGGCTGGTGACTGATCCAAGGTGAATCCTGCCTCTGGTGGACAGACAGCTGGGACAGGCTCCAGCATCTTGTGACCCCTACGAGAAATACTGTGCTGTCTCTTCAGAAATCGCGATCATGCCAGCCGCCACTTTATTTAACGATATTTGCTACATTAATGGTTTGCATGCTTTGTGAGTGAGGGTAACAGCAGTTAGACACAGAGATGTCTGCTACTCAGTCTGCAAGGTAGACATCGATGTGGCTAACTATTAGCTTGGCTTACTGGCTTTAATTTTGGAATCCGCTGTTTTTTCATCATCTTCCTTTTTCGATGAAATGCCTTCTGTTTTCACTGAAAGTTACCTCTTTTACGCATTACTAAAACGCTAGCTCTCGTACATACTACTGAAACGTTAGCTCCTAAACACACTACTGAAAAAGTTTTAGTAGTATGTATGAGAGGATTTCATTAATTCTGAATTATGTCCTGCATGGCATCTCATAAAAGTAATGCAACGCAAAAATAAGAGTAAACAAGTTCGCTTTGGCACTCAAATAAGCAGAGAAATTCAAATGGTTCAACAGCAAAAATAAATGCACAGATTATTAAGGCTTTATATGTATTCCTTTAAAACACTGTAACAACTGAAATGTTATTCCAAGATGAATGGTCTTCTCACTGTGTAACACTAAACAATAAAAACATGCACAAATAATAATTGCAGGTAACACCAAATCATAAATAGCTTAATCCAAATATTACTAATTAAACTATGCATTTTAAGTCAATGATGCACATTGACTTAAAATGCAACACTCTAAGGAGGTTACATAATTTGGTGGACATAGCATTTATGTAATGGTGCACAGATTAAAAGAAGAATGTGAGTATCTTTAATTTGACTTTATAAATTCACACAAAGAAAAGCATGGTGAGAAGTTGTCTGAGGTCTCTGTTGTTCTTTCCTGGGAAATCTGTAGATTAAGATTTACACATTGCACAGAAACCAATCTCATATCAAATAACAGCATTTTATATAAAGAATACAATGGCATCAGTTTTATGACAGTTAAAAGTTCTGGTGCATCTGAACCAGAACTTGTGTCCAAATCAAGAGGTTTCTCTTTTTATTAGTTCACATTTCAGGTTTACGATCCATATCGCCTGGGCTAGTGAAAAAAGTATTGGTCTGGTCACTGATAAGGCAGAGATTTAGGCTGTGTCACCTAACCGTGTATTTATGGTCTTTTGATGTTGCACTGTTAAACTCACAGTTCTGTTGTGAGAGGAAACTATCCTGTGGAATAGACAAGAATTCGGTGTATTCTTATCTTCTGGTGAATCACAGCTTTGTCTCTGTGGAGAGGAGTGAAGCTTACATGTGGTGCTAAGTTACCTAGGTCCAGACATAGATTGCTACAAGTAACAGTAAAAAGCAAACAAACAAGACCTAAAACAAAAAAATGATAAATAATAAATAATGTTTCTGCACAAGTACATGTTTATATGGGTAATAAGAGAGTATAGACACTTCACACTAGTTGGAATTTGTCATATACACTGAATATTAACACATTGATTACTTGTAAAAAGTCTTGCTGGGGTAAAGAATGACCTTATCTACAGGGGTTACACACAGCAGGTATTACACATATATATTTGTTTCATTATTATTAGATTTTAGTATATAGACCTGGTTAAATAATACAGACAAAACTGGAGTCTGTAAATGTGAATTTAATTTTGTTGAATAAAATTATGCATAATCACCAGCAGGTGGTGTGGGTGCACAACAAATTCCTTCCAGTTTATCAGGCACAGGAGAAGTCGGCTTATAATAGCAAGTCTGAGTAGCTACAGTTGGCACAGCAGCGCATAAGAGTTTAGCTTCACCCCATAACCAAAGCCAGGGTACAGAGGTTCAGTGAATGTGGAGCTGAAGGTGTGGAGGTGGACCAGTTTGTCAGAGGAGACTCTGTAGAAAGACAGTGAGCCACCACGGTGGTCCAGGTAAACTGCTACCTTGTTACAAACAGAGGAGGAGCACGGAGAAGGGATGAGGGCTGTGGCTCTGTTATTGTGCCAGGCATTGTAGCCCCCATCAGTACAAGTCAGACACCATGACTGATCATTCCCTCCAAACTTGGAGCCGTCGCTGTCTCCGTTCCTCCCAATTCCCTTGTAACTCACTGCCACGTAAACTTTTCCCACCCACTCGACCTCCCAGTAGCAGCGAGCAGTCAGAGCGTTTTCACACAGCACTTGAGGCCAGTAGTCAAATCTGTCTGAGTGATGAGGACATGGCTGCTCCTTTCTTACATCTGTCACCTTTTTGTTGCCGTCAGACAGTCTAAGGAACTTGTGAGCTGTATTTGGATCCAGTGTGAGATCACAGTAATCTGATGGAAGGAACAAGGTTTAAACTGATGGTATGGGTTATTAAAATGTCGGACATATACCTTGCCATGTATCAAAGCATAAACATATTTACACTTTCGGAGATCTGGCTCCAACCATTGGACTCCACTGGGTTCCAACCTGAAAAAGGAAAATAACAAGACTTCAAACAGAGCTACAACCCAAATGGTAAATATAAGGATCTACTGTTTGGTCAGAACAGTCCATACTTCTTCATACCAAATAGAGCTAAGCCTCCAGTGTGGATCCTCAGGTCGAGCAGACAGAGGTTTAATTCCTGAGTCTCCTGGAAAGTTGTAACTCAGGTCCAGCTCTCTCAGATGGGAGGGGTTGGCACTCAGAGCTGAGGTCAGAGAGGCACAACCCACCTCTGAGATCAGACAACCTGACAGTCTGCACACACATAGCATTGAGAAGTTCAATGTTCTAGTCAGGGTAGATACAGTACAGTAGGTAGTTTGCAGCTGAGGAAGCTAAAAATTATGCCACATTGAAGATAACAGATCATTTCAGACAGCCAAAACAATTGATCTGACCTGAGAGTCTCCAATTTACAGTAAGGACTCTTCAGTCCAACAGACAGTAGCTTCACTCCTGAATCCTGTAGGTTGTTGTTACTCAGGTCTAGTTCTCTGAGACTAGAGGACTGAGAGCTAAGAACTGAGGACAGAGCTTCACAACTTCTCTGTGACAGGTTACAGCCACTGAGTCTAGAGTCGAAACAGAAAAATGAAACATCTTCTAAATACACACCATTTGATCTATTTTAGAAAGTCCAACAATATGTAGACTTACAGAGCTTTCTTAGAAGCTTTGACCACTGGCATCAGCCTCAAAAGAGCCTCCTCTGAAGCAGAGTACTTCTTCAGATCGAACACATCTAGATCTTTGTCAGATGATAGTAAGATGAAGAGTAGAGCTGACCACTGAGCAGGAGACAGTTTACCTGTAGCAACAAAACCAGCTTTTATGTATCGCTGGGTCTCCTCCACTAGAGAATAATCCTTCAACTCATTGAGGCAGTGAAAAAGATTGATGCTTCTTTCTGGACAAGGGTTCTCCTCAATTTTCCTCTTCACATATTGAAGAGTTTCCTGATCTGCCTCTAAGCTTTTGCTTCTCTGCGTCTGAAGTCCTTGCAAAAGAGTTTGATTTGACTGCAGAGAAAGACCCAGGAGAAAGCGAAGGAACAAGTCCAGGTGACCATGTGGACAGTCACAGGCCTTGTCTATAGCACTATGGTAGAAAGCTTTGTTTGACAACAGAGATGCTGATTGTTGTTGTGACAGCAAATTGACTCCAGAGTTAATGAAGGTCAGATGGACATGAAGAGCAGCCAGAAACTCCTGAACACTCAGATGGATGAAGCAGAAAACCTGGTCCTGGTAGAGTCCTCTCTCCTCTTTGAAGACCTGTGTGAACACTCCTGAGTAAACTGAGGCTGCTCTGATATTGATGCCACACTCTGTCAGGTCTGACTCATAGAAGATCAGGTTTCCTTTCTGCAGCTGCTCAAAAGCCACTTTTCCCAGAGACTCAATCATCTTCCTGCTCTCTGGACTCCAGTGTGGATCCACCTCAGCTCCTCCATCATACTTGATGTTCTTCACCTTGGCCTGAACCACCAGGAAATGGATGTACATCTCTGTCAGGGTCTTGGGCAGCATTCCTCCCTGTCTGGTCTTCCACACATCATCCATAACTGTAGCAGTGATCCAGCAGAAGACTGGGATGTGGCACATGATGTGGAGGCTTCGTGACGTCTTGATGTGGGAGATGATTGTTGTGGCCTGCTGCTCATCTCTGAATCTCTTCCTGAAGTACTCCTCCTTCTGTGGGTCAGTGAACCCTCTGACCTCTGTCACCATGTCAATGCAGCCAGGAGGGATCTGATTGGCTGCTGCAGGTCGTGTAGTGATCCAGAGGCGAGCAGAGGGAAGCAGGTTCCCTCTGATGAGGTTTGTCAGCAGCACATCAACCGAGGTGGACTCTGTGACATCAGTCAGGGTTTTAGTGTTGTGGAAGTCTAGAGGAAGTCGACACTCATCCAGACCATCCAAGATGAAAACAACCTGGAACTGGTCAAAGCTGCAGATTCCTGCTGCTTTGGTTTCAGTAAAGAAGTGATGAACAAGTTCCACCAAGCTAAACTTTTCCTCTTTCAGCACATTCAACTCTTTGAAGCTGAATGGAAACGTGAAGTGTATGTTCTGGTTGGCTTTGTCTTCAGCCCAGTCCAGAGTGAACTTCTGTGTTAGGACTGTTTTCCCAATGCCAGCCACTCCCTTGGTCACCACGGTTCTGATAACTCCATCTTTTCCAGCTGAGCCTTTAAAGACGTCTTCTGGTCTGATAGTTGTGTCTGCTCTGTCTGGTTTCCTGGAGGCTGTTTCAATCTGTCTAACCTCATGTTGATCGTTGACTTCTCCAGTCCCTCCCTCTGTGATGTAGAGCTCTGTGTAAATCTGGTTAAGTAGGGTTGGGTTTCCTGCTTTGGCGATGCCTTCGAAGACAAACTGGAACCGCTGTTTCAGGCGAGATTTCAGGTTCAACTGACACCTGGCGGGAGATCCTTAATAAAGACATTATTACAATGTCAACCAAATGCAACCACTTACAGATTTCCTAATTTACTTTTTTTTACTTCAGATATAAAACAAAATTGGCCAAACCTTTAAACACATGGTGCAGAATGACCTACATGGTTATTACATGTACAGGTGCTGGTTATATAACTAGAATATCATCAAGAAGTTTTATTTAACCCAAATTCCATTTCAAAAGTGAAATTTGTATATTAATCATTCAATACATGCAGACTGCGTCATGACTCGCCATACAACATAGTGGATCAAGTCAGAACCGTAAACCATCACTTGAAAGAACTTGAATGAAACACTCCCTGGAGAAGAACACAAAATAAACTAGAAGGAGCAACCACTTAAACTAAACTAGATATAACAAAAGAGAACCAAACTAAAGCTAGCGAGCGTGATCGAAAACCTAGTGGCATGACGACATGTCTAAACACAGATTGTATGGTTGAGTATAGTTAGCATAGCTGAACACGAATAGTAAGGCTAAATAAAGGTTATAAGGCAAAATTAATTACAGCCTAGCGAACAACTTGTGTTAGAGTGTACGTGACTAAATCCTTAGCGCGTCTTATATATGAGGTGCCAAATGTAAAAGGAGCACATATAACATGTTTTGTCACATTTAGCTAAATGTTAAATGTTTACGCTAAATGTTTAGTTAAAAACAATAAATATGAATGTAAATTTTAAGTGTTAAATCTAAATGTTAAATGTAGATCTAAATATTATACCTAAATGTAAATTTTAAATGTTAAATGTAAGTCTAAATATTATACCTAAATGCAAATTTTAAATGTTAAATCTAAATGTTAAATGTAAATCTAAATATTATATGTAAATGTTAAATGTTAAATGTAAATGTTAAATGTTTGCTAAAACTGAACATTCATGACATCTACAAACTCCACCCCTTCCCTCAAACAGCGCTCGTTAATTTAAATCTAAATGTTAAATGTAAATCTAAATATTATACCTAAATGTATGAAGCCAGCATGGCCGTCAGCTCCGGCTCCCTTCTGTTAGCGAAGATTGAACGGGCATCGTAAACGCCATTAATTAATGGTGAATTCAGTAGGCTTGAATGGAATATTTCTGTTGCACCAGTGGAGAGTTAGTTAGCTAACAACTAAATAGATAGCCGTTGTTTTGTCATTGTGCGTGCACTGTTTGAGGTGTTTGAGTCCACATCAGGGCGACATGGTGGTGCAGTGGGTAGCACTGTGGAGAAGGTCCTGGATTTGATTCCTAGGGCCGACGGAGTGCCTTTTATATGTGTCTGTGTACGTCTCCCGTGTTCACGTGGGTTCTCTCTGGGTTTCCGGCTTCCTCCCACGGTCCAAAACCATACAATAGGTTCATTGGTCACTCTAGATTCTCCGTAGGTGTAAGTGTGTGAATGACTGTCTGTCTGTGTTGCCCTGCAATAGACCTGTCCATGGTGTACCCTGCCTCTCGCCCATAGATAGCTGAGATAGGCTCCAGTATCCCCGCAACCCTGCATGGGACTAAGCAGTAGAAAATGGATAGATGGAGGTCACGTCATGTATCTGAGATCAGCATTACGAGTGCTTTTTGAGGGTAGGAGATTGAAGTCAACTTGCACATGTCATGAATATTCAGTTTTACCCTCAGCAAACATTTAACATTAACATTTATCATTTAGATATATTATTTAGATTTGCCTTTAACATTTATATTTAACATTTAAATTTAGATATAATATTTATATTTAAATTTAAAGTGTTTGGTTTTTTAAACCAAACAGGGAGAAGGACTCAAATGCAGGCCACAGAATCATACCACTTAATCATCATCGAAGAACAACAAGAGATACAAACAAAAGGGAAGACAATAAGTGACATGTACGTACAGGAAAGCAAACTGATGAAAATCACTGCTAAAGCAGGAGAAAACTATTCCCAAGAACCAATGTGGGTTTGTCACCTTAGAAACCGCCACCGTGACTACTATACTATACTATACTATACTATACTATACTATACTATACTATACTACACTACACTATACTATACTATACTATACTATACTATACTATACTATACTATACTATACTATACTATACTATACGTTACGTCAGAGTTTGCATTACAAATGCTATCATGGAGATTTATTTTACCCTCTCTAGTTCATATTCTATGTGTTGTCCCATGAATATGGCAATGTAGAGCAGCATTCTTTAGTGCGGAGACCACAGACAGTAAAACTTTGTCAAAAAGATGACTATCAGAGGTAGCAGAATGGTAGTGGGCCAAAATATAAAGTATATGTAAATGAATCAGGATGGACACATTGTGCTATAAGCAGATGCTGCATTCACAACGTCACCAGTAAAACCAATAGAATGTGTTCTTACTGCTCTGCAGACAGTCAGCCAGCTCCAACTGCTTCATCCTCCTCAAAACGTTAAGTGTGATCTGCAGAAATGCTTCTTTGCTGCTCCTCCTCTGCTCTTCATCCTCACCATTCAACACCTCCTCATCCTCCCTCTGACTCTCTAAGTATTCTTGGTAATCTGGACCAAGAATCTTCTGCATCTTCTTCAGCTCGTTCTTCGCAAACGTGACAATGCTTTTCTCCAGCAGCTGAAATGACACAAAAATAATTTTCCAAATGAAATCTATGTCAGACAAGCAGGTGGACAATACATGTAAAAAGTAGTAGTTGATATACAGACCATGAATATGGAGTCCAGGTGTGTTTGGTGCTGCTAAACAGACTGACTACTGGGAACCTCTGAGCTTTGCTGGTCCACTCTGTGGAGGAACCATGATTCCACATTGTACATACACAGTGTATAATTTGTTTGTGCCAAACATTTGTGTTCTACAGAAAATGTGCATTACCAATGCATTTAACAACATACCCCCAATCCAAACAGTGATGTCCATCAACATTGCTGTTGAAGGATAGACAGCTGGGTTCATCATGTGGATGAGGTCCCTGATGGAGCCTGGAACTAAAAGCCAAGTACTGGTAAGCCAAGCCAACTATTTAACTGTCAGTTCTAGCAGCAGATAAATGTCTCATGAGGATGTCCTCACCTCTGCTCAGCTTTAAACAGAATAGGCTCTGACTTTGAATGATTACTCCTAAGGCTGGGTTCTGGTTCTAATATAGGATCAGGGGAGTCTGGTCCATAAAGGATCCTGGAAAACATAAAACAAGACAGAAATGAGAGAGCCCCTTGGCCATTTGTTAATGTGCCAAATGCAATTAAAACACTTAAAACCTAAGTTGACTGGGACATTGATAAGATTAAAGTGGTAAAGTTGACTTTTGGCCTTTAGAATGTAATCAGTTGCTGCAATCTTCAGTGAAACAATTACTATTACAGTATGTGCAACCTTGCAATAAACAGGTAGAAATCAGACTGCTTTTATGCTTTTAGAATAGCACTACACTAAACACATTTTGTTACATTTTCATACTATGTATTGTTTCTTACAAGACTTTGATGACTTTTTTGTTTTGTTGACGACAAAAAACAATGGTTAACAAACAAACAATGTCTTCCAACTGAAATTTGCAATAAAAGTCTCAGGTCTCTCAGAAGGAGCAGCAGTTCAAACACCAATTCGGATCAACTTGCTTTTTAAAATAGCAGCTTCATCTTCATCTTAATCAGCATCTATTGCATCATCATCATCATTATTGAGTGATAACAAACTTACATTTCTGAAAGGTCTAGATCATAGGATGTCTGAGGGTCAGATTGCTGAGTTTCATTATCCTGGAATAAAAATGGAAAAGTTCAAAGCACAGAACATGTTCTTCTTCCATGTTGAAGTATTGTCATTACTGGACAATTATCCACTATATTAGCTTTGTATTTAAAATTAGTCTTTAGTATTATTGTTCTTCTTGTCTATTCTAGCTTGTACTACCTCATCCTGTTCTCTATTGTCTGAAAACATTATTAATATTAATAATATTAATAATAATTAATTCCCTTATTTATCCCACAGTGGGGAAATTTGTTTCCTGCATTTGATCGCTATGCTAGAGTGTTTAAGTTTTTTGCTCAAGGACACACCTGGTGTGGGGACTGAACCTGAGATGCTCTGCTTCCTAGGACAATGCGCTACCTGTTGAGCTACCAGTACGTCATTTCTAGTTCTAGATTTGTTCTAGAAACATTTAAAAGTGTTTGAAACAGGCAGACAGCTTGTAATAGTTATTTGTTCTAGAACCAAAACTGGAATTGTGGAACTAGAATTGTAAATTCAGCTTCATTAATGACTCTAAAGTTGAACTGCAATTAAAATATTTAACTGTTTTGTTTTTATATTATGAGATCATATCTGGGACTAACCTTAACATTAAAAGGCACAGTTCCAGACATCTACTTTCCTGCTTCAGGCTGTGGTCTCATGCGTGTTCTATTTAAACTATTTACAGTCGGTCTGCCTGTTGTCAAATGCTTCATAAGATAAGGACACACAGTCCTGTCTTTCCTGTTTTCTTGACTTCTGAACATCATGCCCATCCTGTTATCTAGATCACATTAACTAGCCTGTACTAGTCTGGAAGCTTTGAAACAATTGAAACTTATTTGTTCAGCATTTAAAACAAAGAACTACACAGGTGTTCCATGTATTTCCCTTGTTACATAGTTTGTATAAGATCTGTCTTCTGGCTTGAGACACTTCCGGTTTGCATGTTTATTGAATCAGGTTCCGGTTTTTGACCAGCCCAGAGAAAGAGAAATGACAGTGAGAGGGATACAAACCTTCTCACCCCACGCGGGTGGTCTCATCCACTTTCCAAGCTCGGGTCCTCTACCAGAGGCCAGGAAGCTTGAGATATATATATATATCCTTGACCTATTACAACCCCAAACATCTCGAAAAAGTGCTTCTGTTGTGTAAAATAGCTGCCTTGACTTTCTCTCCTTTTTTTATCGTTGTAGTCTTTTTAGTATTTAAGTCTAAAGACTCAGTGAAAGCAACTTTTGCTGTACGTATAAAAAGACGAGTGAAACGTGTGATCTGACAACGCAATAATAACAGATAAGGCCGCTCAAACGAGAACAGTTGTTGCCACTAAAATATCAAACGTAGACGTCTAAATTTAAGGTAATACCAAGACACAGTGGTCACAAGTTGATCTGGTTTCCACTGTCCACAAAGAGCGTCTTCATACATGTTACATACGTCATATGATAAAAAATGTTTTATTTCATTGAAAAAAAGAGCGTAGCAATTAATATCAGGCTTATTCAGTCTTATTTCCCTTAAGATACTTCCGCATCTACAACACGAGCAACGATCACACGATCAGATTACTCCTTGTAAAACTGTAAAGACTCTTTAGATCGTGTACAGATGGCAAAACATTCTCAAGGCATCGCCGAAGACAATTTACTCGCTTTTCCCCGCTTCCAACATCTGCCGTATCTAAGAGCAACCAGTGTTACATTCGGAAGTCGCTCAACAGTCAATCTAGAAACGCGTTAATCTTTAACACCGGGAATGGAAAAAAGAGCAGAAAACAGCAGTGAAAGTACCTTTAGAACTAGACAAGATGCAGTGGAGTGAGGCCGAGTCGTGAAAGCGGTAAACAATAGTCCGTCATACTCGGGATTAGAAATCAGGTGTGTCCATACCAGTGTCCGAAATTAAGCGCCCGTATGTTACGTTATTGTGGAGATCCCCGTTCACGTCTCTGTGACGTCACATCAACGCAAGTGGGAAGAGGAAAAGTAATTTTGAAACCAATACGCCATTAAAACCTCGTGCCTCTAAACGGAATAGACACACTCAGAAATCAGTCTGGACATTATTTACGAGTAAATGCTCAATATTTATCTTATATTTACTTTATATTTACTTTATATTAATCATGTTACAACTAGAAACCAGGTTACACAATATCAAATATTATGATTTGTATTTGCTGGATTTGGTCAATCGCAAATGTAGAATAACAACAACTGTTTACATGTCGTCCTCACCTCACATTTTCACCTCACAGTTTGATTTGAAATTTGATGATGCGTTAATGGCTCCACTTTACCACCTAGTGGACAAAACAATGCTTTGGCTCCATTATGGCACTAATGTGGTTCTAGTGAGTATTTATTCTTGATGTAAATGCTAACTACAACAGCTAATACCTGAAAGTATAAGTGAAAATATAGGATGTGGAGACAGTGGCTGTGCTTGTGTTGACTTGGGGAAGACTTTAATTCATTTCCATTAATTTTTCAAATGACTCTTTTACCTTTTTGACTTTTTTGAAATAGTGGGAGACTTTTACTTGAGTACTAAATAACAATCTATCTTTTCAGAGGCTCTGACAACATACATAATCTAGAATTTGCTAAGTGCTGGTCACACAAAAGGACCTAAACCAACAAGTAAGGACCCAGCAAGCCGAGAGTGGAAGTAATGAGATTCCACACCGGACTTAATAATAAGGACAAATATTACAACATAAACTTTCTGCCTTAGAACAATACAACAGGGAAACACTCTGAACAAAGCTTAATGTTAAATAGAACAAAACAAACAAAAACAAAATAAATGTAAACCGCATAGCATGGAAGGACAGTCTAAAAATATATATAAAAACACTTTGTGCTGCTAGAAAAACATATTATTCCTAATTGAGGAAATCAAAAACAACCCCAGGTTCATTTCAGCACTATAGCCAGGCTGACTAAGAGTCATAGCTGTGTTGAGCCTACTATCCCCTTAGATCTCAACAGCAATGACTTTATGAACTACTTTACTAATGAAATTATCACCATTACATTCAGCAGCAACTTCCTCCAAATGACAGAAAGCACTGTCTAGATCCATCAACTTTAAATTTACCAAATCCTCTGTTTTACCTAGACAGCTTCTTCCCCCATAACTCATATTGAGTTAACGTCAATAATCAACTCTTCCAAGTCGTCCACTTGTCTTTTAGATCCAATCCCAACCAGATTACTGAAGAAGTTCTACCTTTAATCAGCTCGCACATATTAAATCAAATCAACCAATCTTTACATTTAGGCTATGTACCACAGGCTTATAAGGTGGCTGTGTTTAAACCTCTATTGAAAAAAACAACCCTGGACCCTGGAGAACTAGCCAACTATAGGCCCATTTCAAATTTACCCTTTATTTCCAAGATTCTTAAAAAAATTGTGGCTAAACAATTATCTGACCACCTCAGTGGGAATAACCTGTACGATGATCCACTCTGTCCTCACTTACAGGTATCATTGGACTCAGAGCTGTGTTTGTGATGGGCAGCTGCGGATCCAACGATCCTGCCTGTGTCCAGTCCCTGGTCCAACCATCCTGCCTGTACTGTTTTGTTGCTTGTTGTTGTTGCTGTGCTTTTCTCTATGTCTATCCCCTCACCCCAATCGGTCGAGGCAGATGGCCGCCCACATTTAGCCTGGTTCTGCTGGAGGTTTCTTCCTCGTTAGTGAGGGATTTTTTCCTCTCCACTGTTGCTGTTAAATTAAATGCTTGCTGTATGTGGGATCTGTTGGATTTAGTTGTGTAAGGTCTTAAACCTTACTTTGTAAAGTGCCTTGAGATAACTTTGTTGGGATTTAGCTATATAAATAAAATTGAATTGAATTGAAATTGAACCTTTAAGGACAAACCAGCTGCCAGACAAGGGATTCTGTCTGTCGTTAGACCCTCCTGGGTATCTTGAGTCCCATCGTATTAGTGGCAAAGAAGATCCTGAGAGATCTGTATAAGAGAGAGATCGATTGGGGCGAAGAGGTGCCAGATGTCACCTCTGGCGACATGGTGACATCAGTGATCAGTGGAGAAGATGGCTGCGAGAGCTACACCTGCTGGTGGACTTTGGGATAGATAGATGTGTGAAACCAAGAGGTTTTGGGAGTACCACCTCAGCCCAGTTACAGTACATAATTTCTGTGATGCCAGCGAAGATGGGTATGGGACAGTTACTTACCCTGACAAGGTGCACAGCGAGTGCACCATTAAAGCTTGTTACTATCTCTAGAATGAAGCTTCTCGCTGCTGTTGCGAGTCAGCTTCCATGCCGCCAGAGGGCACTCTGGTTCACGTTGCATTAATGCCCTCTTGGCTGATTCTTTGTTTTATCATTTCCTTTGGTGTCATGTCCTGTTATTAGGTTGATTAGTGTCACCTGTTTTAGTGAGTATTTAAGTTTCTGGTTTACTAAGGTTGCTGTTAGAAGTCGTTTTTGTTTTGTGATCCCGTCCCTGGTCAAGGTTTGTCTAGTCTCAATGTTGTCCTTGTGTTTGTTGCATGTTTTAGTGAGAAGTGATTACTTAGGGCTCCTGCATGGATTGGGTGATTTTCACTTACTTATCACTTCTTGTCCCTGTGGCTTTTGTTTGTTTTGTTGTCGCATTACAGTTATACATAGCACGTCGCATAAATCTTACTGTTTGCAGGCGTCCCGTGCCTGGTTGAGCTGTCCTGTCTTTTGTTATTAGTTGGGGGTTGTAAGTCATCAAGTCACTTTTTATGTTTAGTTTATCGGGCCTCTAGCAATTGTGTATGTCTTTTTCCCTGTATTGCCATGTGTTTCAGTTAGTTATTATGTTTTGGTACATGTTTATGTATTGTCGTTTAATTAAATAACATAATAACAAACATAATAATGCATAGCTTGTGTGTGGGTCGTTGCGTTTGGGTTTTCCCTCCAGTCCAGTTTGTAGGCCATTGTAGCCTGTTTCCCGCTCATAGTGAGCGTGTTTTATAATACAGTTCCAGTCCAGTTTGACCCATTTGTAACTAAAGTTAGTTGTATGGACATACTGTGGAGGAAGCTACAGAGCTACAGATGACGGTGTCAGATTCTGTCTTTTGGACCAACAGTGTGACGATGCTAAGATACATTCGGAGTGAAACCTCAAGGTTTTCGTGGCTAGTATCTCGATACTCAAAGTGTCATCACCGGAGCAATGGAAGTATGTTAATACAGCGGACAATCCTGCAGATGTGGCGTCGAAAGGCGTCTCTGTGGAGGCATTCTTGGAGGGCCCTAAAGTAAAAGAGATCTCTGCAAACATCATACTGACTGTGGAGCATCCGACAGTGCGTCTGATCCGTTACTTTTCAGATCAGTGGTGGTTAAGGATCAGAGACTGTTTGTTTGCTGCTGTCAAGGAGCGGAAAAAGTTCCGTCTTTCTGTGCAGTCTGAAGAGGAGGAGATGATGATTGGCTTGTTCACATGGAAGCCTCACCGTAGGTGATTTGGATCGTGCCAAGCTGACTGTGATTATTTTTGGTCAAAGGGAGAAGTTTTCAAAGAAGCTGTCTGTTCTAGAGAAGAGTGAGCATGTCATGAGAGTCAGCCACCTCTGTAAACTAGATCCAAAGCTAGAAGATGGCGTTTTGAGAGTTGGGGGCCCCAACATTATTTATAAAGCCCTTTTAAAAACAAGCCTTGGCTGACCAAAGTGCTGTACAGAGATTGTCAAAAGAAAAACAAGCAATTAAGCCAATACTGAAAACAATGAATAATAAATGAAGATGACACTAAAAACAAAAGAATAAAAGGAAACAAACAGAGTGCTGAATTAAAAGACAGAGAGTAAAAAAAGGTATTCAAGTAAGTTTTAAAAATCGACAATGAAGGTGCCTGCCTAATGTGCAGTAGTAGGGCATTCCATAAATTGGGTGCTGCAACGGCAAAAGCTCTGTCCCCTCTAGACTTCCGCCTTGACTTCGGTACTGTCAGGAAGAGCTGGTCAGCTGACCTGAGAGACCCGGAAGGAGCATAGAGGATAAGTAGCTCAGCAAGATAAGTGGGGGTAAGACTGTGTAAAGCATAAAAGCATTTTAAAATGAACTCTAAAATGCACAGGCATCCAGTGGAGAGATGCCAGGATGGGAGTTATGTGCTCCCTTTTTCATGCCCCAACCATGAGACAAGCAGCTACATTTTGGACCAGTTGGAGACGTGCAAGGTAGGATTTATTTACACCAAAATATAGTGCATTACAGTAATCCAGCCGAGATGTAATAAAGGCATGGATTACTGTTCCAAAGTGCTGCTGTGTTGCGAAAGGCTTTAATTTAGCTGCCTAAGGTGGAAAAAGCCAGACTTTACAACTGCACTAATTTGACGATCCAATTTAAAATCACAGTCCATCTTAAAACCTAAGTTTGACACAGTCTGTTTCTCAAACTGTGGCAAAGGGCCAAGGTCAACCAGGGAGGGTTTACCGTGGCCATTTGGACCAATCAACATAACCAATGTTGACTCTGTGCAATGCAAGGTTTTAAAACCAGATTGAAAAACCTCTAGAAGATTTTGCTCAAGTAAAAAAAATTTCAACTGCACATAAACAATTTTCTCTAGGATTTTAGAGATAAAAGGCAACTTGGAGATGGGCCTAAAATTAGCCAACTCAGTATGGTCATACCTGGTTTCTTAAGCAGGGGTTGTATCACTGCATGTTTGAAATTTGCCAGGACAACGCCTGAAATCAGGCTGCCATTTATAATGGACAACACCAACTGCCCTATACTGAGGAAAACCTCTAAGAAAATGAGGAGGGAGAGTATCTTGAGGGGAGCCCAATGGCTTGATGTGGCTCATCACTTCCTCCAAAAGTGAATGTTACCGGCTCAAGCATATTAAATATAGCCAAACGAGGAGCACAATCAGATTGATCAACAGCAGGAGCTGAAATGGAGGCCCTTGTGGCAACAACCTTCTAAGTAAAAAAGTGCAGCAAATTATTGCACATTTCAGCAGAGAATTCCAGGCAGCACAATCTTGTTGAGGGATTTTAAACAAAGTCAATTGTCTTAACACTCATGGATTTTGGCTATTTGATGCAATATTGTTTGAAAGATATTCTTTTTTAGCTTCTTTAACAGTATTTTGATACTGACGCCAACAACCCTTTAGAATTTGAAAAGAGACCTGCAGACTATCCTTTTTCCACCTGCGCTCAGCTTGTCGACACTTTTGCTGAGCTTCGCAAGTCCTGCTACTGAGCCATGGCTCAGATTTATTTTGGGTAACACAGTTTTTAGTGGGGCCACAGTGTCCAGTAGGAGGAGTTAAACCAGGAGCTGACTTCCTCTGTTGTAACATCAACAGTTGTGCCAGAAGGAGGACCTAGCTGGTTAAAGGCAGCAGAAAACTGACCAGCAGTGAAAAAATTAAATCCAGCACAGGCGAGTAGGAGCAGGCAATTTAACTGCTGCACAGGAAAAGTCAGCATCAAAAAAAATGGACAGGTGATCAGAAAACACATTAATACAGGTCTTTAAGTTTGACAAAGACCATAAGAGAAAACAAGATCTAATGTATGTCCCTGATTGTGTGTGGGACCAGCCACACATTGTACCAGATTAAGAGTCAATAATGGCTAAAAAGTCTCTCACCAGCAGTTTGTCAAGGCAACACACATGTATATTAAAATCACAAACAACGAGGAGACAGTCATACTGTAGTTTGGCATAATTTCAGCCAAGAATTCTGAAAAATAATTTAGAGAAGAGAAGGGGCGAAAAGGCCAGAGAATCTCATCACTGCCTGCAACAGGTGTCAGGCAAGCTCCGGTGGGCTCCAGGAAACACCAGGGTATAACGAAGGGACGGTGCAATCCGTGCCCTGCTCGGGAGAAACAAGGGGAGCGAGCCAGGCAAGTCTTCAGCTTCACCAGCTGACCGCTGCATTTACCGCGGCGACGTTTTTGCCGAAAGAGAAGAGCCGAGGCCCTAAAAGGTGAGCCGCAATTCCGAACAGGAGCGATGGCAGAGTTTTTTTGTCCACAAAGATCCTATATACGAACATCCTTAACATTTTGTCGAAGATCCAGAAGGAACTGGCGTTTATAAACCAGCAGAGAGTCGGTCTGTAGAGTTCCAAGAGCCAGAAAATAAATAAATACCAACAGTAATACGGACAGGAGACGAGCAGCCACAAACACCGGCGCCATCTTACCCTTACTTTCAGCTGTATTAACGTGTTGGGGCGCTTCATTGTTGGAGAAGGGGTCAAGTTTGCGGTTGCGTTCAGACAATGGGACATTGGGCTATTGGGTTACTGCTTTACATTTGATGCATATTTTAAGTCTTCGCCCAACCTGTTCCATATTTTGACTGATATACAAAAGCTTTTGACAGTTGTACGTATACATTTTACATTTTTGGTCACCAAAAGAAAGAACTGGTCCCATCCAGGGTGGGAAGGCCCCTACACTGCCCTCCTGACAAGGGAACGTCATGATGGACAGCACCAAAACCAGACCAGAAGATGGTCGATGACACAGGTTATGGACTTGATCTGGGAAGACCTGGAAGCTGAGCACTTACACCCATTTGAGACCAACGTGTGATATTGTTATGTCAAAGTTTAACTGTTACTGTACAGTATGTATGTTCATGCAACATTCTTCCTCCCACCTAATGCTTTATGCAACCCCCATACACCATGATAGGGGTGCTTGTTTTTATCTTATGTCTGTGCAAGGCCAAAACCAAGAATAGTACACTGTAAAATATTACAAGAGTTTTACAGTATTTAACAGTGAAATTTCACAATAAATTACAAGATTGTCACTTCACAGTATTTAATTGTGAAATTAGCAGTAAAATACAGTAGTAAGAATTTTACTGTGAAATTACAACAGACGTGGATCTTTACAGGTTTTAATTGTGATATTGGCAGTATAATACAGTATTATAAATTTTACTGTGAAATTACAGCAGGTGTATCTTTTCGCGGTATTGGTCATCAACATTTTTATATTCGCGGTGTTCTCTTCGCTTGTCTGCAGTGTCAGAACGGTAAGTAGTACAATATAATTTTCTTCAAGAAGACTTTAGATTTGAATATGTAATAGTTACTGGATATGGCCTAAAGAGTAGTCAGAGCCTAAACTTATAACGTGAGTACAAAGTAATGTCAAGGTTAGTTTAGCTTCGCGTTACTGACGGTAACTTTAGGCTTGAAGACGCTTAATTCAAATGGACTCATAAGAACCGTAAACGTTTGAGGGTTCAAAATTGTTGCTAACTACATTTTTGACGTATTAACTTAAAGTTTAGCTAACCTGAGTTGGAACGTTTTAGCGTTTCTCGTTATCTAGTCGCTAGTTTTTAAAATACATGACAATTCTGAAGTTCTTCCAAGCAACCAAACCAAGCCATCCAGGGGTAAAAGGTGTCCTGACTACCTTTGAGCCAGAGGCTTCAGACAAGGCTGCATGCATTCTTTTGCTTGTGATGGGATACTTCAAAGAGCCTAAGGATGCCATGGTGATTGTTGCTGATGTAAGTACTGTATATTCATGCTCACAGACCAAGAATTTTGTGTGTGTGTGTGTGTGTGTGTACTACTATGTGTACTTCCTAATCTAAGTAGAATGTGCAAGGAAAACACTGCAACAGGCAATACTGGAAATACAGTGTATAATAGTTGAGTCTTCTTTTGCAGACGTGTGCCACAACTACAGATGTTGAATGGACAGTGAGGTTACCAACAACGCCAAGCTTGGTTGTCCAAGGTGATGTTTGATGATCTAATTTTTATCATATACTGCATGTAGATTGCATACATGCAACATCATGCAGCAGAGCTGACGTTCAGTGGAGCCTCTCTGTCTGCTTTATCAGGCAGAGGTGAGTTGGTGAGAGAAAAGGAGACACTGAAAGTCAGCTCAGCTGCAGAACTGGTTCTGTTTCCATAAACACAGCTACAGGTTACTGATTCCGGAGGTAACAAGCGTCTAACCATACAGTAGCAGCATTGAGTCTTTGTCAACAGCTCTGCTTGCACCAGTTCTACAGTAGCTACAGATCTGAACACTAACATTTACCAGTGTCCTGATCTGTTCTGTGTGTAAATTCAATTTACACCTCACACGTTGGTTCTGTTTGTGCATCAGCAAAGTAAACAGAGCATTACATAATACAGTTAAGAACATGCTCAAACTATTCAACATGTTGCACATTTTTGTTTATCACAGTAGCTGGAAACTCAGTTACCACAGCGCACTTGTTCAGAACCATAGAACCATATGATATCAGGAACTACCACTGCTTGTCCAGATGCCTCCTGTTAGACTTGTGTTCTCATATGTGTTATTATAATATCTGTTTATCTATTATTTTATGTAGACATTTTTGTTGCACTATATTATTGAGACTAGTGTCACTTTATTTTATAGTAATGTGATAAAATGACGTCACTTCCCGTTTTCTTCCTGTTAAGATGTTAAAAGCGCGAATAAATGTTGTGCCGCGCACTTGTTAAATAAAAGACAACAAAGCAAGATCCTACGTGTGCATTATTGAACAAAGATAACAGACGGAGGAGACAATGTTACGAGCTCAACACCTACTTATCAAATGTGGTTGTACCATTCAGATAAGTGTTTCCATCCAATTCCTAAGAAATGCTTTAAAGGGAGGACACAGGGATAGACTTCAATATACTGCTATAAAGGTGGCGGTAATGAACCTTAAGAGGCCAGTGACGTATAACACAGTGACGTATAACACCACATAAAAGGAAGAAGGAGAAGAAGGAAAAGGCGGAAGGAGGGACAACGTTAGATCGAAGTCTTTGTTCCGTCATCTTGAAGGCCACATTTAGAGCAGAGAGCTGCTGGATTCTAGCGACCAGGACCCCCATGGATCAGTACAAATTTGAAATAAAAGAGGAGGACTTGGACATTTATCAAGAACAGTACAAGAACGATACGGAACAGCAGGAACCAAGGTTAACCGAGCAGGAACGGTCCATTAGCAGAATAAAAGAGGAGCAGCAGGACCTTGGTTTAATCGAGCAGGAACGGTCCATTAGCAAATTAAAAGAGGAGAAAAACGACCTGGGTTTAACTGACCAGCACCGGTCCACTGGCCGAATAAAAGAGGAGCAGGACCACTCCACTAGCGGAGCTGAGGAGGAGCAGCAGGACCTCGATCGCGCTGGTCCCACAGATCAACAGGTCGGTGCTGATTCACCGCTAAAATCCTCTCCTAGCGACACTAATGCAAATATGTTCTATTTCAGAACAGAGGAAAGCCAGGCTGTAGATGTGTAGAAACATAAAAATGCTACTCTGCAGAGTAAAGGAACCTTTGGAAGGTGGAAACTGATGATGTGTTTGTTAGACTGAGACGAATTGTAGCAACCACAGGTTTAGGAGCCAGCTAATAAAACTTGGTATAGATCAGGAGTGTCTAACCTCTAGAGCTACTGTCCTGCTGGTTTTCCAAGTCTCGCTGCCCCTGCTAATACTGATTACCTTCACCAGTTGTGTTTATCCAATTGGCAAACCAGCAGGACCGTAGATCTGAGGGACCAGTGTTGAGCACCAGATCCCACATACAGCAAGCCTTTAATTTGACAGCAACATTGGAAAGGAAAAACTCCCTCTCTAACAAGGAAGAAACCTTCAGTATAACCAGGCTGGATGTGAACGGCCATCTGCCTCGACCGGTTGGGGTGAGGGGACAGAGAGAGAAAAGCACAGCAACAACAATAAGCAACAACAGAGCACAGGCAGGATGGTTGGATCCACAGCTGCCCGTCACAGACACAGCTCTGAGTCCAATGATACCTGTAGGTGAGGACAGAATGGAGGAGAGAGAGAAAGCGGGGGAAGGTTATGCCCGTTTTGACTTGGCCAAATTGTCAGCAGTGTGACTTTGCAGAAAGTATTTCATTCCCAGCACCGATGTACACAACTGCAAATTCTCATTTTTGTAGTAAGGTAAGAGCCAAGGTAAGAGCCAATTAAGCCTTCATGTTCACACATATCCACATGTCAACTGTTATACTCACTGCCACAGCTTCCTGTACATCCATTTTCACTTTTCCCGTTCCTCCTCGTACTTATTGGCCACCATTTGTTTGATGGTCTGAAACCCAGAGCAATGAATTTAAATTAAGGGTTCAAACTACTACTTTAGATAATTCCTACACAAACCTAAAAAATATTATTAGTAAACTTAGAGTCACTTTGAAGTGAATTTAAATTTTAAACGATCAAGTGGAAACTCTGAGAGGAACAGGATGAAACAACATACAGTAACCATATCAGTCACGTGACATTCTCAAAGCGATTTACGCACTGACACAGCGTTTTCCTCTACGAGCGATAGACTGTGTTGTGGGACCCATCACTAGGTGGAGGTTTCACAGAACGCCTGTTAGCTCAGTTGATAGAGTGTTGATCTTTAAAAGAGTAGCTCTGAGGTTAAATCCCCCACCTCATCACCAAGTTTAATTTATATTGTCTTTTATTTGGTACACATATGTAAATACTGTAATTTGACTTAATAGACCATGCAATTTGGATAGATGCGATGCTGGCACATTATACACGTCAGATGTCGCTCACAGTGGTCCAAGGGATCACTCGGTGTTTGTGCGTGTGCTCAGACACATAAAATTTGAGGGAACATTGGGACTATGCTACTGTTTGTTATTGTAGCTACTGTATTTGTGCCATGAGAGATTTTATTTTCTCCCTTTCTATATCTGTCACTTTAGAAGCAAACAGGAATACGAGCTTCAAGACTGTATCAGGAATTTGGCAAAGCCTTTACCAGACCATTGGAGCTAAAGAATCATCAGAAGAGTCATTCTGGAGAGAAACCATACAGCTGTGACAAGTGTGACAAAACCTTTACTGCAAGAAGCAGCCTAAAGACCCATCAGCAAATTCATACAGGAGAAAGACCACACACCTGCACCCAATGTGGTGCAGCTTTCCACTGTTTAAGTGCTTTGAGAAGGCACTATCATATCCACACTGGAGAGAAACCTCATTTATGTGACCAATGTGGAAAAGCATTCTCTCGGCTCAGTCTCTTACTGCGGCACCAGCTTGTTCACACTGGAGAGAAACCTCACTCTTGTGAAGAGTGTGGAAAAGCATTCTCTCGGCCCAGTCACTTACTGCGGCACCAGCTTGTTCACACTGGAGAGAAACCCCACTCATGTGAACAGTGTGGTAAAGTATTCTCTCGGATCAGTCACTTACTGAATCACCAACGCGTTCACACTGGAGAGAAACCTCACTCATGTGAACAGTGTGGTAAATCATTCTCTCAGCCCAGTAGTTTAGTGACACATCAACTTGTTCACACTGGAGACAAACCTCACTCATGTGAACAGTGTGGAAAAACATTTTCTGACAGCGGTAGTTTACTAAAACATCATCGCATTCACACTGGAGTAAAACCCTACTGGTGTGAACAGTGTGGTAAAACATTTTCTAGGCCTTGCAGTTTAGTGACCCATTATCGTATTCACACTGGAGAGAAACCTTACTCATGTGAACAGTGTGGAAAAGCATTTTCTAAAAGCAGTAATTTACTAAAACATCTTCATCTTCACACTGGAGAGAAACCACATTCATGTGACCAATGTGGAAAAGCATACTCTCGGCTCAGTCACTTACTAAGACACCAGCTTGTTCACACTGGAGAGAAGCCTTACTCATGTGAACAGTGTGGAAAAACGTTTTCTGACAGCAGTAGTTCACTGAGACACAAACATGTTCACACTGGAGAGAAGCCTTACTCATGTGAACAGTGTGGAAAAGCATTTTATAGAAATAGTATTTTACAGAAGCACCTTTATATTCACAATGGAGAGAAACCTCATTCATGTGACCAATGTGGAAAAGCATACTCTCGACGTGGTCACCTACTGAGACACCAGCTAGTTCACACTGGAGAGAAGCCTTACTCGTGAAGTGTGGAAAAACGTTTTCTGACAGCAGTAGTTCACGGAGACACAAGGATTCTAATTTATATTAATCGAAGACCATGGATATATTCTCTTGTTTATCTATCTTAAATCTAACAGGATTGCCCCTCTTCATTATCTTCTCAAAAGCTGAACTGTCATATACAGTTACATACATACATACTTGGCAAACACTCTTTCTCAGACTCCCCAGCCAGCACCAGGAGATAACAGTTGTAAACCTGGAATGTGGAATAATGCAAAGAAAGGTCTTTTCTTTGGACCTGAAAGTTCTGAATTGGACACACCGGAAACTTCAGGTGTCATAAGACTGACGTGGTTGTATTCTTTGGACAATGTGCTTTACTTGATGTGAATTTGATTTTGTAAGATGTTTAGTAACTGACCATGCTAATGTTAGCTTTTGTCATGTTACCACGGGGCTTGTTTGTTTTACCTGTTTGAGTGTGTGTGTTAGCTTGGCGCAGGTGCTGGAAATACACTCACTATTGGTAAATTTCCATGAGTGATACCATTATTATATGATATATATTTTGGACAAATGGATTATATTATACAGTATTGTGGTTCTTGTATTGAGACGTTTGATACTTGTAAATATGAGCTCTATTGATTATTACTGAAATTGTTGTAAACGAAAATGTTGAAATTGTGTTGTATACCATATAACAATGTAATTCGGACCTTACCTCACTCGTCTTCTGTTGGTGCGGTAGGAGGTGTGACGGCCAACGTTCTACACACACCTCACATCTAACTGAGGCTTGATCAGTCTATTATGGACATAAGTTACTGATGGGTTTCCTCATCGGATTGAACTTGAGTTGCAATTCATATTGTAAATAGAAATAAACGCTCACTTTGCACTCTATGATATTCTCTTGGTGTGTTTGCCGTACCCCTCAATCCTCCCAGAGGTCCCTAGGTCTTCTGATTCGGCCCAGTAATTGGCTAGCACAGCATTTGCTTCTCTCACATGCTACATATTGCTTTGTGTTTACAGCTAACTCAGACTACAATTTGTTTAATTGGTAATATCCAGATTGAGCCTTAATTTTTTCGTTATTGTTAGTTGTATGTGTGTTAATAGATGACGAAAAAAGATCATGCTATTCAATCGTTGCAGCTTCTGTAGAACCACATCTAAAATCCAAATATGTATTTGATTGTTTATGCATTCTTAATCTGCATCAACAGAATGGTTATAGTATGTTTATGGAGTTATAGTGTGATAGAACTTTGAGCATGATGGAAAGAGAAAAATCACTAATAGAACAATTTCATTAATTAAGTCAGAGTAAGTTTCCCCCCAGTCTCGCTACAGGCTGTACTCACCTGCCGCCTCTTAAGATTCAGCAATGCCCACCTAGTATTTTAGTCAGTGCAAGCTTTGTTTAGGTGGATTTCCTCTATCTTAAGTTTTATTCCTTTTATTTATTGCGATGCATCAGTCTTTTTATCATTTTTTAAACTTACTTTGAAAGTAGATCTACAAACAAAGTCATCTCAATCGAATCCAACAACTTTTATCCAACAATAGTAAATTCTGTTAACAGTTTTTAACTGGAATATTCCAATTCCACTACGTGGAATTCCAAGCGTTTTTCTTTCTTGCTCTCACGTGAGCCAGGCCTGCCTCACTAAACCATAAACATTTTATAGTGGGACGACGAATCTGATACAGAAGCCCCACGGTGACTGGATCTGGTGGAACTTTCCACAGCACGGTACCGAAGGATGCTAAAAGCTTCCTACTGCTTCGGACAGGTTAGGTCAATATCTCACTGAGAACGCTGGTGTTTCCTCAAATCGCTGAAAAGTGAGTCTTTCAAATTCCTTAGTGACCTTTAGTTTGCTTATGGGTTAGTAGGTAGTGCTTTTTCCTCTCGCCCAAAATCATCATCCACTTAGATATTACCAGTCATATATTCTTTTATTCATATGTTCACTTGAAGCTGGTTACTGTGTTTTTAACATGTCCATTCATTGACATTCATTCTTCTGTTTATGTGGTAATTTTATGTTTATTGTGCACTCATTATTTCACCTGCATATATTCATATAATTTTATTTATATTCTGTTGTAGTAAATTAATAAAACGTTCTGACACAGGATCTGGGTCTGTGTCTATCAGTATTCAGTTTCTTGAAATTGTGTCAAGAAATCATGACAGACTGATTTGGTTTTATCAAGGTAAATTTCTGTTGCTTAATTAAATTGGTGGTTGTGGATTAATTTGTTTAATTAATGTCAGCTTAACCTGGTGCCCCAAATTTTAGAATGTTATTGTCCTTTCATTAATATTAAAGTATTAATTTAAATTTGTTACAATTGTGTTTTATTGATAAATTACAATCATTTTTTATGTATTTAAATTGTGAAAATACCTCTGGGGAGATAAAATCAGGAAGTACCCAAGTTTTTTGAAAAAGCTGCAGCTTCAAATGAGAGCTTGGATCATCATCATCTGAACTACTTGTTTGGTAATATTGAAAAACAGTATGCATGGCTTATGTGAGGAAGATGTGTTGATTGGGAATGTGAGATGGCGGGGCTACAGAGGTCAACTGATGCCCGCGTCAAGTCCCCGCCAACTACGCTAGCGGACAATAGTCCGCAAGTAAAACCAATTACAAGCGTGTTTGTCAAAATCCGGTGGGCTCAGGTGGTAAAAAGAAGCACTAAAGGTTACAAATTAAAATTTATTACGTTAGTTATTACGTCGATTAAAAACCACGTGGTATACCAAGGATATTCAGTTAAACAATCACTTCAAATATAACTGTCCGGTGCACCAATTTTCCCTTCCTTGTCGCCGATCAACTCTGGAGGCCACCGGACTTCGGTAAAAAAAGAGGAAACCATCATGGCAGTAACTGCTCGTCACAGCTCCTTCACTCCACCGTCATCAACACCAACTCAGCTAGCAGTACTCAGAATTGCGGGCTAGAGAACATTCCCTGCCCTGTTGAAATGGTTTCAGCCATTGTAATCTGGTTCTTGTGCCGTTGTACTTGGCCACCTTCAATATGGAACTACTTAGTGTTCAATATTAAATTAATTTATAGGACATTATGAAATAAATACTTTATATAAATAAATGAGAGACAATTATGTAAACTGACCATGAAATTTCAAAATAATCACAAACATTTTCCAAAATAAGCATATTATTAAATAATAATAATTTGCAGGAGGGAAGACAGTTTCCGACTTGTTTAGAGAAGTTAATCAGAGAGAGGGTGACCCTCTGTGTTTTGTCTTTGGAGCCTGGATTAAGTTTAACAAGCATCACTTCAAAAGTATTCTTAAACACTTTCAATTCTGTTTCGTTCATTCTAGATATACAGTATTTCCTGTTTTTTGTGTCTGTGAGCATTTCTTTATGACATCAAACTATTTAATGGCGAAGACAGGATGAGAATTGAAATGTCAAATTGCAGCAATAAGGACACAGGTTACACAGAAAAGACGCATCGTAAACAATCTGTCGGTGACCCGTTGTGGTGGAAATTTCCCATAAAGAGAAAGATGACAAGACAAGATGCTTTCGGTTATTCGGTTTTACAGCCTTGGGTCTGGTGGGGAGTCAGATAGGATGGAGCCAGAGACCAGGTGTACAGTAAAAGACAAACGTGGATTGTTTCAGATACTTTATCGTCTTGCACAGCACAGGCAACACTGAAGAGATGTGTCTACAGTTGAGTACTGTCTCCATGCTGAGTTAAAAATTGTTTTTATATTTTATTTCATAAGTATTTCATACATACAGGTATCTCCTTTTTACTTTCAGACAGAAGGTAGAGAAACCTTCTGCTAAAAAGCAAATACGGATATCTGATTTGAAGTTGAGTTGTAGCTACCTACTGAGCTACAAGGCCAGCAGCCACAACAACTGCTGTCACGCCATCCCATCTTTTCTTTTAAAACCCTGGTTTCCAGGGTTTATTAACCCTAAATTATTTTTTTGGTTTTGGTTCATATACTGTAGTGGTACAGCTTATCTGGAAGAACATTACAACCACAGTCCTATCAGCCACATATAATGTGCATCAGGCAATAAACAGTTCTCTAGTGTTACAGAATAGTAATGACTTCTTGTCTGTCTATCTTGTCCTGAAGCTACAGACATTTATTTGACTCCAGTATTCAGGTTGAATAATTCAGTTTTTGAATCACACATTACCATAAAGTCTGTGTTGTCTTCACAGAGATACATACATAAAACATCATACTTAAGGAATTAACACAAGTCTCTCTGGCAGTGATTGAGAAATACAAGCTTTGAGAATCATTGAACTTCTGACTTCTGTGACAAATTGGGTTCTGGAGAAAGGTAAAATTTTATATATTTTATATACAGTGTATATTATATATTTTAATGTAATCCAACGGTTCACTATCTAAACTCAAGCATACCGATACTGTATGTATAAAGGCTTCAATTGAAACATAATAATCTGAACAATGACTAAACAGATCAGTAATAGAATCAGATACACAGCATCATGTAAATCTGTCTTGAAAAACTTCAGTTTTACTGAACATTTTTTTGTAGCCTCAACATTTATTACTTGAGGAAGTACTTATCTGAGGAAGTACATACAGTTTAAATAAGGAATTACATACAATAGCTAACTTCCCCTGTCTTTGTGTGTGTTAATATGTCCCCATGTAGAGATGAAGAACTTAGATGAGGAAGTACTTACACTAAATAACTTCCACTGTGTTTTAGTTTCTACATACATCTTTTGTTCCTGCTTATCTTGGATATTGTAAAAAGTGCTTTATGATTAAAATGAATATGAGTATTTATTGTAAAAAAAAAGAAATATGTTGGAAATATGAACATACAGTCATGGCCAAATAAATAAATAGCTCACCTGTTTATTTAATCTCATTTGGGGCAAGTAACAGGTGTGGGCAATATAAAAATCACATGTGAAAGCAGTTAAAAAGGATAGAAGTTCACTTAGTCTTTGCATTGTGTGTCTGTGTGTGCCACACAAAGCAGCTGTCTAAGGACTTCAATCTCAAGGTTACAATTCCATTTCCAGAGATTTAGAGTTGCCTTTGTCCACAGTGCACAACATCATCAAGAAGTTTACAACCCATGGCACTGTAGGTAATCTCCCTGGGCGTGGATGGAAAAGAAAAATTTATGTAAGGTTGCAACGCAAGATAGTCCGCATGGTGGCTAAGCAGCCCCAAACAAATTCCAAAGAAATTCAAGCTGCCCTGCAGGCTCAGGGTGCATCAGTGTCAGCGCAAGCTAACGGTCGAAATTTAAATGAAAACAAAGACTATGGCAGGAGACCCAGGACGACCCCCCTCTTGACACAGTGACATAAAAACTCAAGACTACAGTTGGCCAAAATGTACTGTATTTAAGTAAGCGACAATCCTTCTAGGAAACTTCTTGTAGACACATGACACCAAGATAGAGCTTTTTGGCACATCATTCTACTGTTTACCGATAACGGAACGAATGCTACAAAGAAAAGAACACAATACCTACAGGCAAATATGGTGGAGGTTCAAAGATGTTTTTGGTTTGTTTTGCTGCTTCTGGCACTGAGGTGCGCAAGGTATCATGAAATTGGGATTTTTGGGTCGTAATGTACAGTAGGGTCCAGTGTCAGAAAGCTGGGTTTGCGTCCGAGACCTTGGGTCTTCCAGCAGGACAATGACCCCAAACATACTTCAAAAAGCAACCAGAAATGGATGGAACAAATATTAAGTGAAAAGGTTCCAATAAGGTGCTTTTTGTCCTCCTTTTTTTGTTTTGTTCTAATGTACACAAAAAGATTAACATGTGTTAGCAAAACATGTCTTAATGCAATTCTTTTTTTTTTGAGAAAAACTTGATTTTCTGGAAATTTTCCTGGGGTGCAAACAATCTTGGCCATGACTGTATGTCCTTGAAATATTTTTGATGTTTATAAAATGAGGAACACAGACATGATGCACACGAAACCTGATGTAAGGTGACTTCCTCATGACTTTCTCCTGTGGTTGTTCTACAACCATCCCCACCCAGTGTCACGCCCCGTAGCTGCAACTGTATAACAAGCAGACGTGTGTCCGTCGTCCATCAGTCACAGGACACAGACTCTGCTTCTTTCACCTGTGTAAGTATCTGTACTGTGATTTTTATACATGTCATATATTTTATGGAGGCTTTGCTGTAGCTCCAACACTCCAACATGTGTTCTTATACTTGCTCTGAAGCAACAGGTACTGTAAGAGCTTTTACTTTTATTTTTATTTGTTTATGGTTACTATAATAATCACTGTAATGCAACATTTTTCAGATTTGTCATTTTGTCCACATAGCAACAACGTGTGCGGACTGATTGTAACTGCAGGTAAGGAAACACTGATCAAACCCCCCAAAACTGAAGCAGGTTTTCTGTTTACAATCACTGATACATGTACAGTACATGCAACCAAATGCAAACAAGGAGAGAGCAAATGACAAACATGTTTATGTTCAGGGTGAACTGATTCTAAAACGCAATGTGTCACATTCTCCCTCTCACTGTGTTTCACTGTGTTTGGTTCCAGGAAGAGAAAAGATGCAGTGGACTCTGTTTCTAGTAGTTCTGATGGGTAAGTTGATGATCTGGTCACATCAAGAGCAGAGATACTGATGCTGCTTAGAAAACACAAAAAAATAAAGAAAAATAACTGCTGTTAAAATAATATGTACCTATATTGACGTGAGAAATTAAACTTATTTCTACAGGAAAGGGAATTTAATGCTGCGATAACTGAATTATTGAAGAGTCCACATTTATCATCAGCACAAAGTAAAACGTAGCGTAGCATAGTGAGTGAAATGGACAGGAGCAGGTTAAATTATATTAGGTTTTAGGTGGGGCTGGTTTTAATTTGCTTTAGTGTTTCCTCTGTTCTCAGGTCAGTGCTTGTTTTCTACATGTCTCCTGTATCAGTACCACTTCATTAAAGAGCAAAAGACCTGGGATGAAGCTCAGAAGTACTGTAGAGAGACATATACAGACCTGGCCACAGTATCTGACATGACAGACATGAAGCGACTCTGTAGCTCGACAGGGAATCAGGATGAAGCCTGGATTGGCCTGCATAGCTACCCAGGCAAAAACAACAGGATGTGGTACTGGTCTGTGCCAGGACTGAAGTTTGTTGACAGTCAGACACGATGGGGGAGTGGAGAACCCAATGATTTCATGGGGATTCTTGAGAACTGTGTTGTGTTGTACCCTCAGTTGTGGAATGATTCTCCTTGTTCTACAAAATATACATCTGTCTGCTACAATGGTAAGAAAAAAACAATATACTGTATGAAAGTAAAACTAATAGGAAAAATATACTAGTAACCTTTAATCACATCTTTATGTTTTGTTTGTTTCTATATTTCTGGTAACTTGATAATATCTAGAAACCAAACCATCCGGCAACACATTTCATTATGTTGAAACACCAATGACCTGGCCTCAGGCTCAGAGTTACTGCAGACAGCATTACACAGACCTGGTCAGTGGGCTGGATCAGGTGGATAATCCAAGTGTGAAGTCTAGAAGCTATAGCTGGATCGGTCTGTTCAGAGACAGCTGGAGATGGTCAGATGGGAGCTACTCCTCATTCAGAAACTGGCAAAGTGATGGAGATCTGGTTGATGGACAAAGTAACAAGACATGTGCTACTGTGTCAAACACAGCAGGGACATGGAGCTCTGACTACTGTAATAAACAAAAACCCTTCTACTGCTATGGAGGTGAGTTTCATAAGCACCAGGAGACTCATTGAAAGTAACAGTGAATTTTATTTAAATATTTATTTTTATCTATAACAATAGTTGTTATCAGATCAGACTGATTTGTCTGGAGAACACTCAAGTGTTAGTTTTCATGTACATAAGCAAAATGAGTTATGGCGAAAGTGACGAATAAGCTACTTTTTCTTAACTTTAACATACGCTGTTCTTTAGAATCAATTTATTTGTCAAAAGCAGAAGCTTCAGGAACATTTTTACAACAACAGTTCTATATTAGAATTAGAAAGACAAAGTCACTTGAGGTGAAAAATAAAATGTGAGGTCATGTTTTATCAGTGTTTACCTGTAGACATGATTTATGATTCTATTGAAACAGCTCCAAGGACAGATGTGAGAGTGACGCTGACTGCTGCTCCCTCTGTGACCAAGACAGACCCTGCTGTGCCTGAGACCATGTTGAGAGAGGTCAACATGTTATTATTTATATTATCAGCATCAGCTTCTCGATGTGTTTATTAGAGGAATCTTCACCCAACACATAAACATTTATGTTTCCTGGATGTTCCCATATCAAACTGTGGCGTTCTGTACTGTGGACAGTCCTTAGTTCATCTTTCTGCTACAGGAACCTTTTATCAGCACTGACCTGAAATTAGAAACAATCTCTAATCACACTGTACTGTCTTTGTTCTTTTCCACAGATGGAAGCAGTGTTTAGAGATAAAGGTATATCTGTGAGGCTGAGCTGGAGAAAGCTCTCTGACAAACTACACACTATCAGAGAGGAACCTGAACAGAGCACCTGTTCTTTCATCCAGATTTGTCAGTATTCAAACTGAAACGTCTGATTTTTGTTCCTTTGCTCATGCTGCCCATAAGAGATGGATCTAGATGCTACATACAGTATACCTTTAAACTGAAAATGTTTAGAACCAGAGTGATCCTTCCTGTCACAATTCTGCTTGTCTAATGTTTAATTTGTCGTATTTGTTCAATACCATTATTATACAATCAGTTTGAACTTCCTCTGCTTTTGAGTCTTAATTTACACATTTTGGTTTAGGTGTGGTGATGGTAATAAAAACATCTTGCAAAAAATGCAAGATGCTTAATATTATATTGCTATGGCTTTTGGCTATATTGTAGGGGGCTGCTGTTAAGAATTATTGGTAAAGAGCCTCAGATGTGAATAGTTATGTGTACTGTATGTGTGAGGTTAGATATCATGGTTTCTGTGTGTAGGTGTTTAGAGTTGTGTTCTGTGTCATTTTGAGTTAGTGTTATTGGTGGCTCTGAGTGTTATTGGTATTAGAGTTATTGGTATTGTATGTGTGACACCTTAAGCTTGTGTGTCAGGTGGGTACCAACACTCGTGTCACGCTGTGTTCCAGTTGTTCCAAAAATAAATAAAACATCTTTCTATGGTTTGCCCTAGAGAGACACAAAAGACAAGAGCTGTGTATCAGTCAGTGTTTTTTTCTCCTGGATTATTTTGCTTTCATTTTGCAGGAGTGGTTTTGGTTATTGTTTTTTTTTTTTATTGATGAACACTGCCCTCTCTGTCTTCGACTTGGGTTCCACAGCTTCCCAAACACTTTTATATACTCTGTTCACCATCTTGATGACTGACGTTTAACAGTTAGTAACACAGTGTTTTTATCAGGCAATATAACACATCCTTCTGTTCATTTTGCCTTCATTGAACCTTGTTTTACATCAAAGTCTTTTAACCGGAGATGCTCTATTGCCATGATCATAATGAGCCACTATAAAAGCGCTTTCAAATGCAAATAACTTCCAATAAATAGTTTTTAGGACTAAAAACTAGCCCGTGTAGCTACTGTAAAGTGGTAACTGGCAACTCACCTGCAGCTTTAAAGTAAGACAGTCTGTGCAGAGTGAGCTTCACCTGAAAATGCACAGATTTACCACAGGTTTAAGTTCAACTCAATCAGACCAGAGGAGATGCAGAATGTAGTGAAAACTACAGGATGCAAAGAGTCTGAACAGAGAACAAAAGGAAGATGATGATCAAATAAAGAGAACAATCAAAAATCAAAAAAATATTTAAAAAAAAAAAGCTTGTTTCAAATATGGCGAGAAACCGGAAGTGAAGCGTCAGTGAAGGGAGCTTCAGCCTTGATTCTGACACTGTCAGTAAATGGGCTGATACAAAGCGCAATCCCTTTCTGTTTCTTTTTTTTTCTCCAGCATAATGTTGGCATCCTTCAGACGGATTCATTCTACACCATGACTTTGTACAACCTGCCTAATGTGTTTATCAATGTTTTTGTGACAGGATTACTTTTCTGATCGTGCTAAAACCAACAGAGAAAACTCATGAGGGGTGGCTGGACAGGCCTGCGCCTCATCCAGAAGGAGGCGCTGCTACCACCCTTTAACGCAGGGTATCCCCACAAATGGGTTTCACTTTTCTAAAAGGACTTACTACTGTAATTGACACTAAGTAAAACAATTCAAGTGCTTGAGAAGTAAATTTGAATCTTGAGTGCAGTATTCTACATTATCCTAATGAAGAAAACATGTTTGCTAACTGTTTTGTGTTCCAAGCTTAGTTGCTAATTAGTCAGGTTTCTACAATAAGAGCTGCTTACCCAGTCAGCTACCTATAGCTTGTGTAACATAGCCATTATAGTGGTAGCAAATAAAAGTGTCAGCCTCTACTGTGATTTGTTTCCATTTGCCCCGTGTTATCACCTCGTTTTCAACGCGTAAGAGTGCGTGTGTGTCCTTTTGGCCTGTACATGGCAATTGGCTCCCATTTTTGGTCCTAAAACACTGTAGTTAACTATATTACATAGGCTCTTGTAGAAATGCTGTTGATCATGTCTTGGTTGGTGTAGTGATTAACACACACAGTCTCAAAGCATTTTGCCTAAGGTTCGAGTCCCGGTGGGAGCAGTCTTTCAAATTTATTTTTTGTAAAAACAGCATCATCATTATGATTTAGCCAATGAGGCAACATCACCATCCTATTTAGTGCATGGGTTTCTAAGACTACGAAATGCTGGTCATCTGTGGTGGATGATTATAGTATTTGGTATTGTAGTATTAAGTTATGGCAGTTTAAACCCGAAATAAGCAGCTGTATGCTTGGACAGACCGAGCTTTAATTGGCGGTCCATGCTCTTGTATGCAGCTTTCGATGTGTGTCAGTCTAAAGGCTTAAGACATCTCTCCTTAAAAGACACCAGAATATAATGTTCAGGCTTCCACAACCAGTGGCTCCGGAGCCACACGCACCTATTTCGCTCCCAGTGACTTATGTGGTGGAAATTTCCCATAAAGAGGGTAATAACCGTCTTTTGTGTGATTTATTATAAAAATAAAGGAAAATAAAAATAATGGATGTTGATCATGCACATGAACAAACCAAAAACCAGCTGGATTTTTGTTGGGGGCAGGGCTTAGCTTGGTATCTGCAAGTTACACCCACTCCCCAGAGCACATCTCACCCCCTTTATGTGAAAAATACCTGGAAACCACTGCAGCCAGTTTTTGCAGCAACTGACTTTATCCACTTCTGTAAGTAAAACACATTTTTCAGTCTTTGAAATGTGGGATTAGACAATTGACTGGCTGTTTTCACACTCAAATGAGAACATTTTTAGAAATGGGATAAATTCAAACCATGAAGCGCCATCTTTTTACTTTACTTTTTACTAGTACTATTTTCATGACTTATTGCTGTAACTGATCAGCTCATGGTGCTGTATTAGGTTTAAGTAAAGATCAGGCAGCACTGTGTCTGTGTTTGCGTTACTGTTCTGTTTTTTGATCTTCTGATAATCATATTAAGATTTTGACATCATTTTGGCTGCCTGTTTCTAATCCTTTGATTTAAAGCTGCCATCAGGACTCAGCCATGTGTAAAATGTGTGCCACGAAACATTTCTAAGACTAGTGTTTTATAATAATGTTATTATTCTTTTTAGTTTTTTTTAATTGTAATGAATTTGAGTTTATTTGTATCACTATTTGTGATGTCAAGCCCTTTAAACTATATTTCTAAAAAACAACATAAAAATGAATTGATTGTCCAACCTAAACCACATTTTTAGAGTTCAGGCATATTTCTGGAAGTTACTTTCTTCCTTTCTCTGTACAGGTTCAAGACACCATGTCCATCCCAGCGCGTCAGTGCACCATTGAGATTCAGAATAAGTGTTCTGTGTACATTCTGTGTAACCCACAGTGAGTACTTCCTCTCCTTTCCAGTTTCTTTCCACCATTCACAGCTCATATCTAAACATATGCGTATATATATATTTATATATGCTGTAGTGAATGTAACAAGCAAAAGGCAGGAGTAGATAGTGATCAATATTATTTTTTAATTGATCAATACTTTTGTGGTGCACTGCTTTCTATTTTTTTAACCAGTAGTGATATAGGCACTGTTCGGAAAGATTTATTTTTTGATAGATTGATTCATTTTATGATTCAAGTTACAAAAATCTGTCTGAGTATCATCGTTCTGTGTAAATATCTTATGTTACAACGTTCTGAACTTCAGATGTCTGTTGCTTTTCTGGTTTCAGTGTTTACACTGTCAGTGGATTCTGTGAAAAACCCCTGGCACCGACACTCAGCCCCTCTGAGTCTGGCAGCTCTCTGTTCATTAAGACCCCTCACAGTGCTCGTGGATCTGTTGGAGTTTTTACTTATGATCTGCAAAACACGACTACAAAAACTTTTGGTGGCAGAATAGCTGTGATGTTCTCTGTTCCGTACGACTATAACTTGTACTCTAACTGGTATGGAGTGGGAGTGTTCGGGCTGGACAGACAGTGTGGACAACTACTGTTCGACCAGATGTACAACGATACAGAGACGAGCTTTGTCAGAGGTAAAGCTAAAATGCCCAGTCTGACTTACAAAGGCTCCAATGTCATCATCAGAGCCACTATGTCCGACAGTTACCAACCTGTCATGAAGGTTCAAGTGTGCGACAACTAAAATGAAAAGAGAGAAAGAGCACAGTACAGTATATACAGTTACAAAATAAACATATGTTAACAAAAGGAGTGTATACACATAAATTTGTACAGTAAAATCTGATTCTAATCAGTAATAATCTAAGCTTCTCTAGTAACAAAACATTAATATCACTTTGTTTTATACAGTTATATTATTGTGTCCCTGGATACTAAGCTGTAAGTTCTGTTACCATCTCCTAGTAAAGTTACCTTCTGCGACTTTAATGACTTGTTTGAATCGGTTTAGAGAAACTGATGGAATCAAACCTTTAAGGAAACATACAATCACGTGGCAGCAGAAACATGTTTCCTGAATATTTGTGTAAATGCAAAAAAATAAACTTTGCTAGAAACTGATCTCATTGGAGTCGTTGGATAATTGATTTGCTATGGTTTCATCATTTAATTCCATTTTATTTATAGAGAGCCAAATCACAACACAGTTATTTCAAGGCAATTTACAAGGTAAGGTTTAAGACCTTACACAACTAAGCCCAACAAACCCCACATAAAGCAGAACCAGGCTCAATGTGGGTGACCATCTGCCTCGAACAGTTGAGAGAGAGAGAAGCACAGCAACAACAACAACAACAACAACAAGCAACAACAAGCAACAACAACTACGGCAACAGCAGAGCACAGGCAGGATGAATGGACCAGGGACTGGACGCAGGCAGGATGGTTGGATCCACAGCTGCCCATCACAAACACAAAGCTCTGAAGGCTAATGTAGTGGGACATCATCTTATTTAGATGTGGAAAGACATTCAAACTGACCAAGCAGACAAATAAAACTACAAACCAATGCATCATAAACAGGTGCTACAGCTGATTAGTTAAATTAAATATAAGAAGCAGTGATTTCATAAATGTTTAATGATTATAAAAAAAATACTGTGATTATATCCATTCCAATAATTGTGTTATTGGATAATAAGTTGTTTCATTTCACCTTTGAAATTTTATTTCCTCACCATGTGACATTTGTTTCTTAGTTTAACTTTGTCTTTTAGGCCAGTTTGTTCATGCTCTTTGTTTCTGTGAAATCCTTTATAATGAGAGGTTAAACTTGTACAGCCTGATGGTACAGCTTATCCAAACATGTGCAGGCTGAGGCCTGGCAGACTCCACTCAAACAACCACTGACATCTGGAGAAAGAACCATACACCTCCTAATGTCTGTCAGTATGGGTCAAAGGTGTCTCACTTCACTCTGTGTGGTTAAGCAAACACATAATCAGTAGGTGCAGGAGGTGTATTTATTGTGCACAGACACTGTAACTTGAAAATAAAAACAGTAAATACAAGATAATTCAGTAAATAATGAAATAGATTTCCCTCACAAGTTATTTTACTTAACAGTACACTATTGTGTGAAGGGCAAAACCAAGCCGCTTTATTTATAGAGAACATTTCATGCCCACGGCTTATACACGGTGGTTTATACAGGTAAAGAAAGACGGGAAGTGGCATCAAGACAAAAAGCACATAAACTAAGTGACACCTGGGGCCCGTTTCAAGAAGGAGGTGTTGTTGAAACTCTGAGTTTGTTAACCCTGAAATGAGGAAAACTTAGAGTTTTCGGTTTCAGAAACTGAGGTAACTTAAATCCGTAAAGTGGTGTAAGTTAAACATGTTTCAAGAAGAGAGGTAATCGAAAGTCAGAGTCAGTTACTATGGCAACTTATTCTAACCTAACCTGGTTGGGAGCAGGTTTTGTTCGGTAAACTAAGAGTTTCCTTCGGTCTCCGCCCCTTTTTAATGTAAACAATGTTTAAATGGGCCGACCTCTTTTGTTCTTTCAGTACATTCATACTGTGGATTTCACCTGTTTCCTTCGCGCAGAGATCAAAAAGGCATGTCCGTTTCTAGAGGATCCTGTAGATGAGGAGGCTGTATTAATTTGCAGTGCATTGAATGTACACCGCGAGAGGATTTTGACGCCACAAGTTATTTCCTATCTGCATGCATATTTATTTGAGCTGTACCGTTTTTCTCGAGACTCCATAACATATATAACATAATAATCTTATCCACCCATACATCAGACACATCATCCATCGTGGCCGTGTTCTTACACCTGAGCAGATTCATTGCGTTGCGTTACGGCTAATCTGAAAAATGATGATCAGTTAATAACATCTTGCTGTGACCTGAAATAAACTAAGAAATGTGCAGGTACACTGACTACTTTTTCTAATGGTCACTGTAACTGACTTATCATTTTTTACACCACCAAGATCATATGTAATGCTGCACATATCATCACAAATGTGGAGGCCAAGTGGCCCAGCTCTGTTCATGACTCATGAATATATTGTGCGTCAACCCTAAGTAACAGGCTGCACTGTGGTAAGTACATGTATGTCCTATACACTTATTTCAATGCATGCACTACACACTCACATGAGCACTTCTATGCAGCAGTAAAGTAATGTAAACTTTCTTATAGGAGAGATTGACGACTTTCTGCTGGAGATAGGGGTTAATGGCAGCCCACACTACTGACCCCTGACCCAGAACCTGAAGCAGACCCCCAGCAGCGCTTTAATATGGCCCTGCAGAACAAGAGCCCGGGTGCAAATGACCATAGGCCTGTTGAAAGCATGTCTTCAGTGCCTACGTCACCTCAGGGAAACACCTGAGAGGCTTGTGACATTATTGTGGCATGTGTTGTTCTTGATCAATATTGCAATTATTAGAGGGGAACAACACCCTGCCCTACAAATACAAGACCCTGAGGAGACTCCTTTCATCACGGTAATTTGCAGAGTGGATGGACAGTCAGATGTGATTTGCCGTAATGTCTTAATCAGCCATCACCACCACCAATAAAAGAAACTGAATAAATGCAAATCCTAATTTATTTGGTTTTCTTCATTTCCTACAAATACAAAGGCAATTGTTAGATTTTATGATTCTTCCAATAATTCATACAATTCACCTTTAACTATACACTCACCTCCAGCTTTTTTTTCGAGAATTTCAATTTCCAGATCTGTCTTTTCAATCTTGTGGTACAAGTATAACATTTCCTTGAGATTTAGTACAAGTAATTTATACAACTTCGTAGTCGGTAACAGAAAATACAGAAGATTTAGAGTTACAAGACATAGTTCCTCATTACTCTTACAGAATTGAACTCTGGCATTCACTGAACATCACTGAACTGTGTGCATCTGTGCAGCAGAATGTGACTGTGACTCCTCCTGCTGTTCTTTCACACTCTGGGCAGAGGGGAGATAATAATGTCACTATACTTGGCGATCAAGATGCATCATTTAAGCTATGTAACACAAACATCAGAAGTCATGTGATGTGTATAAACTGTATTAATATTACACTTTATAATACTACTTCTCACAATTTAAGCTTTATTTAGTAGTATACTTACAACATCCTGGGCTTCTGTTGTGACAGAAGGATTCATATATTACCATCAGAATCTGTTAAGACCAACAAAGAACCCAACCCAGAGTCTAAGAAAACCAGTTGTTCTAGCCTCTGCCTTCTTTCTGTTGGCTGAGTAGAAGTCAAATGATTTAACTGTGTGAAAACATTACAGCCATTTTGAAAATGCTGCCCGCACTGCTATACTCTGCATCCTATTGTTGTAAGGTCAGGTAATCTACACCCATGATATGATTGTGCCTTACCTGTTTGAATTATGTTTTAATATTTTATTTTTAGCTGCTACCACGTTCTTTTTATGCATGCAGGATCACACCTACATAAAAATGTAAATTAAATTCTTATATTATTACATGAGTTTAAAAACCTAATTAGATTAATGTAATAATTGCTCTCTTATCATTACTTTACAAATCCCACATCAACCACAACAGGAATTTTAAAAATGTATAGACATAACAATGCACTTTTAATTCATACAAAAATCTGTATTTTATGTATTTAGTGGAGTAACTCCTTAGATGAGTGAAAAATTAAGAACAATTCTTTACTTTACAAGTGAAATATAACAATAATACTAACATTATTTAGTAATTAGTTACACTGAATTTACGCATTGAATCGGGCAGCTATTTTCCATTTTCCATCCATCCATTTTCCAAGCCGCTTATTCCCTAATGCGGGGTCACGAGGGTGCTGGAGCCTAACCCAGCTGGCTATGGGCGAGAGGCAGGGTAGACCCTGGACGGGTCGCCAGTCCATCGCAGGGCAACACAGAGACAGACAACAATTCACACACACACTCACACCTACTGTACGGGCAATGGAGAGAGTCCCCATCTTTGGACTGTGGGAGGAAGCCGGAGAAGCCGGAGAGAACCCATGCAAACACGGCACGTGCAAATCGAATCGAACCCAGAACCTTCTTGCTGTGAGGTGACGGTGCTCCCCCCCGCACCACCATGCAGCTATTTTTGTCTGTCCTAGCTTCTTCTTTCTCTTTTGCCGCTGCAGCCGTGTTGCTTTTTCTACAGAATATAGACTCGTAGTCGCTATTTGATTGAGGTATCATGTCCATTTCCGGACCTCTTTTGTTGTCCTGTTGCCATGGTGACTCATAATATCTTCTATAATGATATCACTCCATTGATCAGGGCTGTTTATAGTTGTGGTGCACGCGCTTAACTCTGAGTCAATCAACTCGAAGTTGATTAAACCAACTCTTCCCAGCTGTTCTGAAACCAAAAACTCCAGGTTTGCAAACTCAGTGTAAGACAACTCAGAGTTCAGTTCCTGTATGAACTCAGAGTTTGTTAAACCTCCTTCTTGAAATGGGCGCCTGCCCTTCCAGAACTGAAGGTATGCTGGCTCCCAGGCTACTAGTGTAGTTGGGTGACTGGGGGTAGCAGCCGGACTCCTCTCATCACCCTGGCTTTGACAAGTGGCATTGTTTATGCACCAACTTCTGTCTCACCCTTTTGATGAATATTGTTATGTTCCAGCTTTACTAACCTTGTAGTGGGACACAACACCAGAACCGATAAGCAGACATAAACAGACTTAGCTGTAAGCACTGCTGTCATTTACTATTAATAATTTTAATTGATAGTTGCAATATTGTATATTGAAACTATTATTAAGTATTATGTGATTATGTGTAATAATATATATGCTTAGGTGTATGTATATGAATGTAATTATGTGTGAGTATATGCGCACGCCTTAAAGGAAAACGGATTTTCAATGGGGGTTGACCAAAACAACTTTGGGTAGTATTCAAGAATGAAGGAACACTCTGTACCCTCCATATTATCTATGCAGACAAATTATCATTTATTCCTCTGCAAAAAGCTTCTGAAACACTACAGAGGCTTTTTATGCCTTGCATAATCGTACAGCACTAGTATTCAATGGCCAGAGTTCCTGCTGTAGATTACTTAGAAGACAACAAGATCTACAGTGTGTTAGCACAGTCAGATATTTGTGGTTAGTTGTATGTTTTGGTCAACCCCCACTGTGTTAACGTTAAATTTTTCCATTAAAAATATTATAGATATTAATATTAATTTAACATTTAACAACATTACTATAATTATTTAGTTATGAATTTGTTTGCCTAAGGTGTATCTTTATTTATTAATTTGTGCCTATTTATATTTAGGGTTTTTTTTTGGCCTTATTGATAAATTTTTTTGAGCAGCTGCTTGTACTGTACTTTCCCTCCCAGGAGGTAGAGGATTGGTCTGGGAAGCAGGGGGTCCCAGCTTTAAGCTACTGTTTATAGGCTTTACCACTGCTCCCCTAGGGTATGGGTCCAATGCAGAAATGAATTTCGCCAATATGGGTTGAATAAATTTATAATATTATTATTGGTAACTAAAATGATGAGGACCTTGACAGACAGCAAATGTGTAACATCTAAGTGACAACCTTGACTGAACAAAAACCAGAACCTAAAAACAAACAAGCTAGTGGTGAAACTAATGACACTAATTACAAAAAGGAACTCAAACAGGAAGTCATGTGACACCACAGCAAGACAAGAGAGAACAAAACCCAAAACAAAAAGCTCCTCCAGTAGGCCAGGACAGGACAGGCAGGCTGTCACGAGATGAACACATAATGGGAAATCATCCGCTCCTAGGTTTTAAAGGCCGAGTGTAGCATATGGCAGGGTTAATCTCAATAAGCCTGAATCTGGTGACCAGAAACAATACCGGGACAAATGTACTGTATGTCTGTTTTTGCCTTAAACGATGAAAGAAGACATGGGTCACACAGTGTCCATGAATGTTATGGATCCAGGCCAGAACTGTCGCAGAATGATTCAGTCTTAGTGAGACAAAACAAGGCATGTACATAACTTTTTAATGGTGAAATTTCCCTCTCAATCATCACCTCTGTTAGGTAGCACTGCCGTCTTACAACAAGAAGGTCTTTGGTTCAAATCCCGGGGCGGACCAGGTGCATTTCTGTTTGGAGTTTGCATGTTCTCCCCGTGTTCGCGTGGGTTCTCTCCGGGTTCTCCAGCTTCCTCCCATGGCATTAATTAGGTTGATTGGTCACTCTAATTTGCCTATCAGTGTGAGTGTGAATAGTTTTCTGTCTGTGTGTTGCCCTGTGATAGACAGGCGACCTGTCCAGGGTTTGCCCAAAGTCAGCTGGAATAGGCTCCAGCACCACCCCGCATAGGAATAAGTGATAGAAAATAGGTGGATGGATGGATGCTCATGTCAAGGCAGTTTGCTAATTAAAACTTCATCCAGCTGTATATGACTCATGCTTCACTACATTAGCCTCGCTTTTTGGAACTGTCATAAGGGATTTTGCTGATTACCATGGGGAATGAATACTGTTGCATCCACTATATTATTCATTATACTATAGCTTTCCTGAAGTTTAAAGGATGAAAGTTACTTACCTAAATTTAATTAATACATGTTTATCCTAACATGTTTTTAAATACAAACGGTACCACTGTTATTGTAACCATCCAATGTCATATGCTCCTATGATGTGCTTAATTGAACTTGAAGTAGAAACTTTGAAGTTTAGGACTGTTGAGCTTTTTAGTCTCAACGGAACAACCCCAGAGATGTCTGATTTCAGGTTCTCCACTGGATATAGCTCAGAAACACAACTGTTAATCCTGTCAATACATGTTTGTAACTGATCGTGAAACTGAAAACACATCTCAACTGTTACCAAGCAAAGTGCGACAAGCATGAACAGGAGAACACACATTCCAAGAGGGAGTTGTGTGGAGTTGTGGAAAAATATCCTGCTAGTGGAACTGATGAAACCGAGATGTGGATAAATAATTAGCAAAAAACATTTGCAAAATTCTGAAATACAAACGGTGGTGCGGTGGGTAGCACTGTCGCCTCACAGCAAGAAGGCTCTGGGTTCGATTCCCGGAGGCGACCCTGGTGCCTTTCTATGTGGAGTTTGCACGTTCTCCCCGTGTTTGCGTGGGTTCTCTCCGGGTTCTCCGGCTTCCTCCCACAGTCCAAAGACGTGCATTAGGTTGATTGACTTCTCTCCATTGCCCGTAGGTGTGTGTGTGAATCGTTGTCCGTCCAAGTGTTGCCCCATCCAGGGTGTACCCTGCCTCTTGCCCATAGTCAGCTGGGTTAGGCTCCAGGACCCCCGTGACCCCGCATAAGGGAATAATAATAAGTGGTTTAGAAAATGGATGGATAAAATACAAAACATTTACAAGTCAACAATTGAATTATATGACTTCTATATTTGTATGCTTTTGATTGATTTGATTTTTTCGTTTATTTACATGTTGCTTGATGTGTCCCATTACTCTAGAGCAGGGATGTGTTCACTGACCTCAGGGTAAACTGACAGTGCAGTCTGTATGAGTCAGCTCTGCACTGTGAACAGGTCTGACTAGTCTTTACGGCACTGTTAGGGAGTGAAACCCACAAAAAAGGCAAAAGTATTAGTGATAAAGAAATGAACACAAACCGTTGGCAGTTTATTTATGGGATGGATTAAGAAATTGTCCCAACATCAGAGAGCACATTGTAACTATTTGGAATGAAATTTTTTTGTAAACATCTCATCTCATCTTATTGTTTGTCCCCAAACAGATGAGATAAACATTTAAAAACTGTTTCACAATGGAGAGGTTTCCAACAATTATTTTGTTACATCGGTTCCAGTACATTGTGTAATCATTTGCTTCATCAAATACAGTAAATAAAAAATAAACATGAGGTAAAAGCCAAATAAGTGATAATAGTGAACACAGAGCATCATTTCATGTACAAACATTCCCTTTAGTCACAAGACTCCTCTGCTTCAAACCAAACCCAAACAGCTGTACTGGAATCAAACAGAAGTTTCAGGTCGACAAGCTACTCATCAAGTCCAGGTTGTGTGCTGAGGCTGCAATAGTGATAGTTTGGTCACTTCATGTCAGACAGGAAACAAGATGTAAATAAAACAGGCAAGTGTACTGCATAGTAGAATTCTGTAATATATCTTTATTATATTGGGGCATACTGTCATTATACTACATAATTAATATTTAATCATTGCATTGCTGTGGGTTAAAAGAGTTGCTTTTTGTTGTGCTTAAAATCATCTGGTCATGTTAACAGGTCAAAGTGATTGTTCTGCCTCTGTATTTTTAGCATAGGTAAGTCGTCTGCTCAATTCTGGGAATCCTGAACCTGACTGACAAGTTCTACAGACTGACCATGACACATGTCAATGATCGAGTCCAAAGCCAAGATCGTTTTGGAAAGAGAGTCTGAACCAACTATCTACACACCTTTGACTACTCCACTCCACTGACACTCCAGCTAGCCTCAAACCTCCAGAGACAAAGGGGTTGTGAGCAGACTAGCAGTAGACATAGGGAAAGAATGGAAAATGTTTTATTACTTGCTGTTAGCTTTTGATTTTCTAAATAAAGTACCAACTAGCAGTTAAAGCTAACAGCTTCTTCTCCTAAATTTTATTTCATATTTATATAAATATTTTATATTTCATATTTTATTTATTTTATTAAATAAGTGTTCATAGCCTCTCCTCAATGATGTAAAAGCTCTGGATCGTGTGTGACTGAGCAAAAGTCATGTGATAAAGACTCTTTCTGGTTTTATTTAGACCCAGAAATAAACAAATCCTATGTGGTAAATTCAAGATTAAAAAAAAAAAAACTTTTATTAATCCCTGAGGAAAATTGCTTTGCCCGCTTATGATTGCTTTCACAGATATGAGGAAAATGTAAAATAGTATTATCAATTGTATTACCATTCTGTGGAGCTGACATGAGCGTCGCATCATCTGGACCTGGAAATGTGGGCTGGAGACACATTTGGAAATCTGTTTGAAGAGCAGCTCCTGGATCTTGACAAACTGTGTGGGTTCAATGATGTCCAGGATCTCCTCCAGCTCATCTAAAATCATCACCTGATAAGGAGGGAAGTGTTAGCACAGGAACACAACAACAGCAACAGAGGGTAGGGGAAAGAGAAAGACACGCCTCTTTTTGGCTGCGGGTTTTTGGTAAATCTCTAAAACCCTGAGGACAGGATGACCACATTACTGACCACTGGAGGTAACAGCAGTTTCTTTACAAATTCTTACACATTATTATTAAATTATCATCCTTTATTTTAGGAATTATTGTAATGCTTACAGACATGAAGCCCCTCACAAGTGCAGTAGTCCAGCAGAGTCAGAACCAGAAGCAGATCCAGGTCAGAACATGTTCCGAGTAGTGACAGTCACTGTATAGCTTCATTATAGCATGTCTCCAGTGAGGACATGATGAGCAGACCCACTGGAGGGAGCAGAGATCATAAGTGGTTCAAAGTGGTGAACTGGAGAAAAGCACGAAGTCCAGACTGGAATTCTACAGCCTGGTGATTTCTGAGAAGGCACCTTTAAAATCAGATGATAAAACCATCATTACAGAAGCAGCAGTTCGTTGCTTTTAGGATGAGGAATGTTGGAGCTCTACCTTCAGGTCAGAACCTGCTATTACAACACAGCTGTGTCCATTAATCCGAGGAGCACAAACCAAGCTAAACAACGATGTGAGATAAACTTTAGGACCAGATGACAATTAAACCAGCAACATAAAAATAACATATGACAGTGGTTTACTAGGTGCAGGAGGATCATAATCAAAGATGAAATAGAGTAATTAACCTCAGGCCTCCTGTATGTTGACTCTGACCTGAATACAGGAGCTACAATATTTTTAAATATTGTTCATATAATGTTTCCACTGTCTGCACTAAAATAGTGGTTCAGGTTTTACATTTAGTCCTTTAAAGTTTAGGAAACAGCAGAGAACCACTGGAACCTGGTTCCATAAAACTTGTGTTGATAAAACGTGTTGTACTTTCTCTCCCTCATCCCAACCACTGGAGGCAGATGAGCCTGGCTCAGTTGCAGGATTCTTCCCCCGTCTACTGGCACTACTCAGTGGGATTTGTTGGGTTTTCTATAGAACTCATAGAACTCAATAAGTTGCAACAGATCCTTGATTTCCTGCCTAATGGCTAAGGTTTTGACTTGATATTGTACAGATTACATGTTGTACAAATCATTATAAGATCATCATGGTTTTCTACTGCCATTAGCAAAATGTACTGTAATAATGGTCAATCCCTAATTAGCCATTCAGGCTCATATTTGAGTCATTACTGCTGACTTCAGTACAGTAGGGTGCATATTCGATTCCCGGTCGGTCACACCGGCTCGTATATCTCCTGGGTCAGGGTCCACGTCAGGCGTTAGGTAACCAGGGCACATGGAACAAGAATGGGATCTACCATACCAGGCAGGACCCCAGGTGCAGGCTGTGCAAAGATGCCCCTGAAACAACAGCACATACTGTAAGATGCTAGCAGGCAGGGCATCCATTGAACACCATAACCAAATGTAAAAGGAACATCTGTGCTAAGTCTATGGATGGAAAATGTACTCCCCATTGAACAAATTCAGCCACTATAATCTCTCTTCTCTGACCAGTCCTTTTGTTGCTGCAGATAACGTTGAACTTCAAATTGGTAGTGAGACTAATGGGCATTGCACAATACAGGTACCAGTATTTGTCAGTCAGGATGTTCTCAACTCCCCCTATTAGGAAGTAATGTTATGGCAGAGCCTGATATCTCTGTTATCTCTGTAAGTGTCAGTGATGGTACAGTTGATGCTTTAGTCTTGGCCCTTCAGAGCCTGACCCCTAATGTAATAGCGCATGAGTATAATGTGAGAACATCCCAAATTTGTGATGTGAGGTGTAAAGTGAGAGAATGGCCAACAGGTGGCCCAGTGTTTCAGCCAAACCCTGTGAATAATAAATAAATGTGTTTAGATGGGTTAGAGCTGTTTCCAGCCATGTGCCCAGAGGGTCAGTCAAAATGGCCAAAATACCAGAACACCACTAAACATGACATTTACCTAAATAAGAGTTTTAGACAGACTGATGGGAATATGTGTGCCATCAATGCATCCAACCATATTTGGACATGGCAATGGAAATGGAAAGGGGATTCTAATTCTAAGTTTATTTCCAGATGTCACAGCAAGAATTAAGATTAGCCTCACTGAAACAAATTAAATACCACAAACCTGCAATCCTCAGAAACTCCTCTTTAATGGCTCTGAGGGGTTTGTGGCAAGGAAACACAACAAATGATTAATGATTGAGTATTATGTTATATATGTTATGGAGTCTTGAGAAAAAACACTCAAATATATATGCATGTGGATATGACAGAAAATGAACTTGTGACCTTAAAGTCCTCTCGCGGCGTAATTCAATGCCGTGTGAAATAATACAGCCTCCTCATCTACAGGATCATCTAGAAACGGACATGCCATTTTGATCTCTGCGCAAAGGAAACAGGTAAAAATCTACGAATGTACTGAAATATTAAATGGCCTATTTCAACACTGTTCACTTTAAAAAGGGGCGGGGACCGAAGGAAACTCTGGGTTTTTTGTACAAAACCTGCTCCCAACCAGGTTAGGTTCACAGAGTACAGAAAGTTGTCATAGTAGCTGACTCTAAGTTTCGATTACCTCTCTTCTTGAAACAGCTTTAACTTACCCCGTTTCTGAAACCAAAAACTCTGAGTTTTCCTCATTTCGGGGTTAAAAAACTCAGAGTTTCAACAAAACCTCCTTCTTAAAATGGGCCCCAGATCCTGAAAGCTCCACAAGCAGTACACAGCAACAAGCTAGTCGACTGACTGATGACTTTAATTATATTTAATGATCAAACATGACAGCTCATATCCATGTACTATATATGAAGTGTGACGTTACTCTCCTGATTTGTGGAGGTGATGCAGTTGTGCAAACGTTAAACCGGTGTTAGATGTTAATGCAGCATGTTAACCGGCAGGCACATAATAGGTCAAATCTTGACTCCCTAGCAACAATAGAGACATTAAGGGAGGCAATAGAAATATTAAGGGAGGCACAGAGAGAGAGATTTCAGAACTACACACTTTGATGACCACTGCTTCCAGGACCAGAGTGTCACGGCAGCGGCCACGAAGATGGCGGACCCACATGCACAGCACAAAGGGCAGACAGGTAAGTATAAGGGTTTTAATGCAAACTTGGAGTCACGATGGCAGATTGGCGACAGCACAAGAGGAACAGGCAATGGCAAAGTCAGAGAGGCATACAAAAATCCCGGATTGTGACACAGCAGCTCTGGAGCTCAGCCCTGCAGGAGCTTGTGGAGCACCCTGTCTGCCACAGAACATGAATGGGAACAAAGTGATGGTGACGTTGACAACAAGCAGATGATGGGCCAGGGGGGAGCGATACTTGTCTTTGTCACCTTCCCAACATCCTGCTACGCTGGCACTTTCTCATTCATGTGCTGCTTTAACTCCACTCGCCTCCAAACCCTTACCTGCAAAACTAAGTCAAGGTTTGCTACATACACATTGGACCAGCAGCTGGAGCCCTTGCCATCCTCAGCCTTTGCCCTCAAGGTCTCCACTCACAACCATGCCTGGACGCTGTTCCTTCACCCCAACTAGCACCAAGTCTCAACTACCAGCATTTTACTGTATAAGTATCATCCACACGTAACAATTATTTGAGATGTTTGTGCACCAGCTAACACTGATTCTGTCAGTTACAGCTGCTCTATGCTTTATGTTGTTTAAATCAAATTCTATACGTGAGCAGCAGCACTCATCCTCAGCTGTAGTAGTTGTTAGGCTCAGAAAACAGCACCCTCTTCAGTAATCTGACCAACTCATCAGTACACACTCACTCACTTAATGCAATGATGTTGCTTTCAATAACACTATAATAGTGGACAGTGTAGTGGATTTTTCAACATTTCAATTATCAAAGAGTAGACAGTGTGTATGCAAAACAACCCAGCTCAATCCATAAATTCATGCTTTTTTAACCACACGTGATCTTCCACTCAACTTTGCATTAGTACTACATTTGACATAAGTTCTTATCAGAAGGATAAAAAATGCATGTCTGTGCACAATGGACTTAAGGAAAACTACCTTAACATTATGTTCTATATTCCCAGTGCTACAGTTTTATTAGAGATACATATTAACTATAACCTGTTTACATCCCAGTCTGTTATAATAAAATATACATACTTCCCACCTTCACCATCATTCCTGGTCATGAAAACCAAATTCATTCATTTAAATCTTTTAAATTACTTTTAGATCTCATGACATTTATTATGCTGCAAACATAAGAAGCATCAGTTCTTGTCATATGTATAACATATACATCATATATTTCTATCAATACAATTAATGCATTAATGGATGATTGAAAAATTAATTAACTAATGAAAAACAATTAGTATAAATAAGCCTTAAAATTGGAAAATGCGATGTGCCATGACACAACTCAAATATTTCTGCTTTCTCTTTTTTCCTTTTATTTTTTAGTATGTTTTTAGTATGTTTCAGTATGTTTAGTATGTTTTTAGGAAAAAAATATTTCCACCACCTAAATATCTGAGCATTCAGATGGCTCAGTATACATCAAGTATTAGTAATCTGACTCAGAACAGCCGAAGGTGTCAGTACTTAAATTGCAAAGTAGGTCAGTCTTCACATTTAGTCACAACCTGAAAAAAGCACAAGCAACAAAGCAGAAAAAAAGTCTGTGCAGTAAATAAAGAGAGTAAACCAGCAGGCGTAAGTGAACAGGTGGCACACAAGCAGTGAAAAAAGCAGCTTAACATATCAAAGGTACCAAAATAATTATTAAAAAAAAATTCAAACGCAATGAAACGAGATACCCCACAAGTTCTTACAAAAAAATGCCAAATCTTTGTCAGTTGATTCAGTAAAATAATAAATGTTGATATAATAACATTATTTTGACCTTTTTGTTGTTGCTAAATGATGCTGTAAAATAAGAAAATCAGAAATATTCTTAAAAAAATTAAAACTGCATGTTTTGCTATTAGCATTTAATTACACACCAAATACCATAAATACATCCCAGTTCTCATTCAGTCCAGCAAGCCAGTCTTTAAGTCTATTTGTGAAGGTTTGTGCTCTATGTTACTGTTATATTTATGGGCTCCTTGTCCAGAGTCATAGACATGTTCCTATCACAATTTTCAATCACTTATTTATTTATGAAACACTGCACACGATGAACAATATAAAGCTGTATTTGCTACTGATTGTGTCACCGATACTCTGTTTACTGGCAAATGGCAACAGAATCTTAAAGCTTGAATCCAATTACAGTTCGCAAAGCCACCGACATTGGCTCAGCTTAACAGAGCAGGTCAGGTGGACAGGAGGGAGACAAGGCTCCACGGTGGGCTTCAGCAACCTGCTCCCCTCGAAGTTCCTGATCTTTTTGCGTTGACAAACCTAGACTAGCGCAGGGGACGTGGCGGCTGAAACACTCACTCCGACAGGTGGCTGAAGGGCCCTCACAGCTGCCCCAGCCGCAGCAACGCCCCCCTGCCCGCAGCAGCGGTGGAACAGTCCGTGTTGCCTAGGTGAGTTGACACTGCTTAGTGGGATTGGCCATATCAGCGGAGCCTATTGTTTTCAGGAGCTTTGGCTGGAGGCTCTGATTCTTCTATCTGGATGTCAGACATCAGAATAAAAGGAAGACAGACAGAAGATCTTTGCTCCCAGGTAAAAAATAACTCCTCTCTTCTCCTGCCTTCTGTCAATGCTGCTGCTTTTTAGTTAACCACTGGTTACTGATCAGTTGATGAGATGAGAAAACGGGGAGGTTGTTTCCCTCTTAACACATTCCTGTACATGTGTTCGGATCAGCTTCAGAAACACATTTCAATAAAGAACTTCAATGTTTTTTAATAACATTTAAAATGCACTACTACATATTCATCCAATATTCTTACATGAGCCAGATCCAGATATTCCAGCTGTCAATCACCTCCAGGTTTACTGTATTTTGTGTCAGGTCAATGTCATGGAGAAGTGTAGCTTTGGACAAAATTAAATCTTAGCTGCAGCATTGAACCTGCAGAATTTGCCTTCTGAGGTTTCAAGGTTCCCTCATAACTTTCCTTTGGGACCATCTACTGACCATGTTAAGTAAATGCTGTACAAACAACATTTATAAACCACAAGAACTATAGAAAATACAAGGAAGTTAGGGGTGTGCTATTTTAACTGTTATACCCTGAACTATACCACTGTACACCTTTCAGTACATAGCAGCTCCTTTACGTGTGTCCATTTTTCACTCTGCTTTCGTGCTGCCGGTGCAGCAGTGATACTGATAAGCCCAGATGCGATGACGCTAGCACTTTCTATTATGTTGCAGTGGCTCATGGGGGCACGTCTGCATCAGGCTGCTGCTGCTCTGACAAGCTAGTGAATAAACAACATGTGTCACAGCTGAGTTGATAGAGTGGAATCACAGTAAAAAAAGACAGTTGAAAAGCACTAAAATAGGTGCAGTTGTCACAAACATGATAGTGAGCAGGTTTGACCCAAGTACAGAAGAAAAAAAAGGTTCAGATTTAGGAAAACTAGAAAACATAAAGTGCTGCACTTGTGTATCAATTATGATACAAATGAGTTAAAAAACATTTAATATTATAAAAAGGTTTTTAAAATGGATTTTAAATAGAATTATCCAAAGTTTAAAAAGTTTAAGTTTAAAGTTTAAACAGTTTGATTCAATTGGATGGTATGTTCCAGTGATTTGTTGTTCATTAATGAAAAAGTAAAAGCCTTATCAATAAGTATTTTGTAATGAACTCAATGAAATGTCAGTTTATTTTAGGTACTTACTTGATTGTGCTGTTTAACGTTGATCAAATATTTCTGTGTGGAGATCATAAAACAGATTTGAAAAACCTTTTACTTTAATTTGTCTGCGGTTGTTTGAGTTGATGCAGGTTTAAATCCAACTCTGACTTAAAGTACAATTCTGAATTCCCCACATAGGAATCCAAGATGTTTGTAAACTTTTTCACATGTTGGTCTGCAGTGCAGGACGACTTGCATCTGTACAGTATGTGTCTTCCTGAAGAAGCTGGCTGAGAGGAAATTGTTTTCTCATGCCAAATGTACTGTAATAGTAGTAACTAGGTCAGGCGTGTGTTCATATTCTTTTCTTGAATGAGCTCAGTGGAGTTGATATTTCCTGCGCGTAGCATCTCCTCTCCTGTGACAGACCCTGACAATGAACTTTAGAGAAAAGGAAACATTGCATCTTTATTGTGTAATGCAGGGTGCAGACTGTGAGTCACAGTGAGGAGCAGAGATGTTTTTAGCATTGGTGATGATTAAAACATCAGGTACCAAAGACAGTTATAAAACTTTCATTGCACACTAACTAAACTGAGTCCGCAACTTCTTTTTCCTCAGTTGAAGTGAGAGGAATAGTCCCGTCAGTCAACTGCTCCCCACCTTAGCATCCCTGTCTTTTTGCGCAGATTTGCCCAGGCTGTGGCAAAATGGCCCTGTTCATACCCATTACCTACTGTACATAAGGAGTCGCACAACCTAACCCAACCCTTGATAGGACGCCTTCTTTTGTATAAGGGCATTCTTTACTGTGTTTTCCACAGAGTTCAGGGAATGCCGCCACAACTAGTACCAGAAACTGAGAAACTGTAAGACAGTGCAAGACCTGTTCTCAACCTGTGGGGCAAAGAGCAACCTTATATAATATATTCTCATGGGGATTTGTTATTTATTCTGTTGTCTTTGTATTTTGCAGGAGAAATGATTCAAGGTCATTGTCCCAGACAGAGCCAAGCAACAAACAAGCAGCCCCAGCAAAAGTCTGGAAACCAAAACATAAAACGAGGTCGGGCTTCTCTCTGTTTCCCAGTTTCTCTTGGTACTGAACAAATAAAACTGTTTTAATTCACAAAACATTAAATGAAAGATTCGACAAGAAACTTGACCCTCTGCATTTTTCCAGGTCTGAAGAGTAAACTATTGCAGAGGACAAGGATACCCAAGCTCAGCTAACCAGTCAGTTTAGCTCAGTGACCACTATGGAAAGACTGGATCGTCCCACACATCCTTACCCACCTGGTTGTCTATCTCAAACCAAACACATCAGCAGCACAGAGACACTATTTAGACCAGGAAGCAAAAGAGATTTAGGGTTCAGCTGTTTCTCTAGTAGCTCCAGTGCTCTTGTTCACGACACCAGTACATTTAGTAGGAAAGGTACCAGCACTGAAAACATCTTCTTTAAGGGAATTCAAGGTGAAGGGCCTCAACATGCAGAACGACCTAGGAATTTCCAACCAGCTCTGTGTAATAGAGGCTGGGAGGGGTCTTCTGCTGGGCCACGGCCAGCCTCTTGTGTCTCTCTTCCTGGAGGTCCCAGTGTTGGACCCATGTGGCAGGTACTTCAGAAAAGGTCACCTCCTTTCCCAGCACCTTCTCTGCATAATGACAGTTCTGCTGAAAGAAAAGGATTCCCTTATTCTGAAGGCCCTGGTGGTCAAACATATAGCAAAAGACTTGTCCATAATGGCCTCAGGTCTCACTATGTGAAATCCTCAATGGTCAGAAGAAGTTTTAACCATCTTCCCACTAAGGATGTACTCCATCCCAACATGGCAGCTGAACACAACCAAAGCATGCTGCACAATGACAAATTATTTTCTTTGTCCAGTTGTGACATTAGACAGTCTCATTACAGCCATGTTCTTGGCCACCAGAGGCAATTCAGTGACGAAAGCCCCTTCTACTTGCAGACTAGAGCAGCTCCTTTCACAAAGACTCAGACTGTAGGAAGTTATTACCACAGCCTTCAGGATCTGCCCTCAAATACCTCCAAACCCATAAAGCACTCCATAGCGTCTAAGGCAAGCTCTGCTACAAACCAAATCCTGGAGAGTGGGGGCCACAGCAGATATAACATCATGGCAAGCAAGCACTCACTTCAGGCTACAGAGATTCAATTTAGGCAAAAACCCCACTGGATAAACAGTAATCAACCAGGCATACCAAGATTCTTAAAGACATATGTTAAGGCAAAGTATTCAATACCCCAATCACAGGTACCTTACAGTGAAAACAAGGATTGTAGTGGCCACCACGATGTTGAGCTTTCAGTTCGAAGAGAGGATACCATAAAAAGAAATGAGGGACCCTCTAATGACACAAGAAAACACTTCTCAACACATCAAAGTAATGATCTCAAAGTTAGTCTTTCAAAACCTAAAGACCCATGGGTGCCTCAAGAAGACCCCCGGATATCCCCTCTGAGAACTCCACTTCTCCACTCCCTGGCCCAGGAGAGTAGGAATCTAACGAGCAGGCAACCAACAGATTCACCAAATGATACCAGCGATTGCCACAATCAATGTGTCGCCACACTCTGCAAAGAGATCCAGCAGAAGCCAACTAATTTGCAAAAGAGTCACAGTGCTGCAGGCCTGACCTGTGATGCAGAGAACAGGGAGGCAGATGAGTGGAAATACACAGACAGTTCTGCTGTCTCGTTTTCCAGTAGCTACAAAGACCACTTGAAAGAGGCTCAGGCCAGGGTCCTCCAGGCCACCTCCTTCCAAAGACGAGACCTAGAGCCTCTTGGACCAGAGGTTTCAGTAGCTAAAACTACCAGAGCGCGTAAGCACTTCTCCCATGCAAAGAGGACTCATTCTTTCTCAGAGCCAGACAAAATAGACAAGGTGGGAAAAGAGGGAGGAGCTCAATTAGGGTCTTTTGAGGAGCGGAGGAGGTTGTTTGAAATCAAACCAGCTTTTTCCAGACCAGTATTAAAGCAATGTCAGGGTGAAATATCACAGACAGACCTGGCTGAGAAAAGCAAACACCAAGAGAAAAAGCTAGAGACTCTTCCATCCACAGACCCCGCCCTCTGCCTGGGAATTGAACGGGTCCTACTAGAGCAGCAGAGGCTCGGGACCTTTACGGAGTATCAAGCCACATGGAACAAAACCAAGTCATTAGAAGCCAAGACACAAGGGAGGTATCACTCTGCTGAGAACATTTTGGAAACAGATGTAGAGGTGGAAGCCTCCTGCATACATGAGAGGTCCAGATCTTCTCCTTCTGCAGACTTTTCTACACAGGTTAGCCCACATTATAAACAGAAGTGTTTAATACAGTAGCTGGCACAAAATTCTGAAGATTAATAAAGAGTATGTTCACTTCGTAGCCTTTAAAAACAACCATAGCATCATAAAAAGGATGAAGGAAGCATTCTTGTCCAAGTAAGATTATCGTTTCTTCTCTCAACTATTCGTCACTTTTGCAGAATATTCCTTCATCATGGAACAATCCCCAAGCTCAACAAAGCAGCAGCACCATAGGGTAAGAGTACAAATCACTTTGTTGGATACAGATGTTCCAGTTTCCAGAGCTACAATAAATGAGTATTAAACTACATTCGTTTCCAGCCATATTTAGTGTTGTTGCAGCTCATTCAGGAGCATCTGAGTTTTCTGTATTAAATGAAGCTCAGGTTTTCTGTGCACTTTTACTCTTTACTAACTCTACTGTTACTCTTAATCTAACATTTATCAGCTATTTTGTTTCTATCTGATATCAAAGCGCTTCAATTAAACCGTTAAAATTAGTCTGTTATTAAATCAGTTGTAATGAGCCTTGTTTATTTAAGTAATGTTGATTTTCATCAATATAAGCAACTTTGGGTGATTTCAGGCGACTGATGCCAGACTCACTCCTTAAACTGTTTCCGATTTAGTCTTAATAATACAACAATGTTGTCATTAGTCGTCACTAAAAGGTTGAGACTTTGCTTAGGTTACTGGTTCCTGGAGTCAAGACTGTGCCCTATAATTAATTTTAGTAATTATTGATATTTATTATACACAGTTGTCATTGAAACATACTTGGTGCCTTGTGTTTATTACAGTGGTTATCCTTTTGTTCTCCTGGGTTCATCCAACACTACTGGTACCCTAGACAACTGGCACTGATAATATCAAACTAGTAACCAATTTATCAACCTAATTGAGGCCTTCCTTTCAGGTGGTGGGATACAAGTTGTTTTTGTGCTCCATTAAATTGAAGTCATTTTGTTTGTTTTTTTATTTGTGTTTGCCTCTACTTGGACTTCTAGAGTGAGGATGGAGAGAAGGCAGGAAACTCAGGCAGCTCCCTCTGTCACTCAGAAGAAAGACATTGTTCTCCCTGACCACAACACCAACATCAGAACTGCCGATGCCTCCAATACTACCCTCTCCTCAGGCCCACTCAGCCTCAGTTCTAGCACTGACTGCCAACATCAAACCCAGACACCAGAGCCCATGGATGTCCTGCACCGCAGGCCACTATTGCGCCCACAAACCACATTTTCCTCACAAAAATTCCTTGGTGGCATACAGGCAGAGCCAAATCAGCTCCACCCTGTATTCAGCTCTGATGTCCAGTCCCATGTGGCTACACCAGGCCTCAAACCAGCAAGCTCCCAGCACCTCAGTGAGACATTCAGTAAACAAGGAGAGGACACCCAGCAGGGAAAGACCACTCTGTATGTTCCCTCAGACACAGCTCAGCCTCCTTCATCTCAGCTTTCACTGCAGAGGCTGACTGACGAACAACCAGCCACGTCCATGAAGGATGATTCACTGCTCCGGTAAGCAGCTTAACCTTACAGGTCTAAGAAGTAAAAGCTTATTGTCAGTGTGTATATATATATATATAAACCTGTCAGGGGCTACAATTGCCGATGTCTTCTGCAAGTTTCTACCTTTCTTTAAAGTTACAGTTTCACAGCGGTTAACTTGTTGGTGTCATTAGGTATTACTGACTTACTCCTAAAGGTTCTGTTAAGTGGCTACTGGACGTGTTTCTTCTTCTTGAAGGCTGTTCAGTGTCCAACCAACGGGCTTTAGTTCTGACTGTCAAAATAAGGGGAAGGGTTTAGTCGTTGGCATTTAAATGGTTAAATGGTTGCAAGGTTATTGTTCCACCTGCACAAACAAAGACTGTACAGGTAAACAGTAGATAACTTTATTTGAAGCTGGAAAGTGCAACATTATTATTATTGAATATATATATATATATATATATATATATATATATATATATATATATATATATATATATATATATATATATATATATATATATAAGGCTAAAAATAATTAAAGAAAATACATAGAAAAAAACTGCTCAAAAAGGTTCACATTTAGTCACATTTGACAGATATTAAGCAACAAGCCGCATTTTTTTCAATTATTAATTTGGCATTTTGCTCAGGTCTGCAAATGACTGGGTGAAGACCGAGATAATGGAAAATGGGAAAAATTTAATAATGAACGTCTCCATAAGGATTGTCAATTGTGAGGCTGATCCACATCAGGAGGGACGGGTCTTCATGACTGCAACTACTGAGGCCTATGGTGTCTTTGAGCCACCTCATTACCTCACCTCCCAGGCGGCTTCTGACAACCCATCCTCCTCCTCCTTCAGTGTGTACAAATGCCAGGACTTGGGTCAGGATCCTGAAGTCCAGAAGTCAGACCCAGAGTCCACATCAGCAGGCGAGCACCACTTAAAAGACGACACAAATGGAGAGGAGCTGAGAGACACGTCTCTAGTAAACATCCTGGATCAGAGCACCAGGCAGGCCACCATGGACCTGATGGAAGGACTCGACCCTACAGAGGAGCAAATTACAGAAGAACCCCAACAGTGTAGAAGCACCTCATCCGGACTCAGGCTGCCTACTTCCTTACCCAGTGGCACAGAAAGGTGGAAATTATTTCCAAACAAACAATAAAAAAGGGGGGTTTTGTGTGAAAATAATTTGTTTTCATTTCCATTTGTTTCCATTTTTACGTTTCTGTCAGGAGGGGGGGAGAGGGCCTGTCTGCCTTAGCTGCAACCTTCGTGGTCCCTAGATCCTCATACTACAACACGTCTGCTCCCAAAGCCGAGCTCCTCATTAAGATGAAGGACATGCAGGAACAAATGGAGGACCAGGACTTGGAGGACGAGCTGGATGTGAACCTGGCCAGTAAAAAGGTCAAGGTCCCCTGCTGGGTCACACGTTAGGTATCAGCACATCAACTTCCTTAGATTTGTTTTATCACGTGTCTCTTTACTTTTTCCAGCAAGAGCTGATCTCCAGCTTGGCGAGGAAGCTGGAGGTGCTGCGGGAGGCCCGGCAGAGCCTTAGGGACGACGTGGAGGACAACGAGGCCCTGGGTCGTGAGGTGGAGGCTGCTGTGCAGCGTCTCTGTCAGCCCACGCAGCTTGAAAAGTTCCGCATGTTTGTGGGCGACCTGGATAAGGTAGTGAGTCTGCTGCTGTCGCTGTCAGGCCGACTCGCCCGCGTGGAGAACGCACTGAACAGCCTGGAGGACGAAGCCGAATCAGAAGAGAAGGTAACGAACCCGATCAAAAGTGGGCAGAGGGAAAACGGTTTCCAAAAATGACTGTGTTCTCTTCCATTAGCGAACCCTGACTGACAAGCGCAAGCTGCTGATGAGGCAGCACGAAGACGCCAAGGAGTTGAAGGAGAACCTGGACCGCAGGGAGCGACTGGTGACCGGCTTCATGCAGGCCCACCTGGACCCGGAGAGCCTGGAGGACTACCGGCACTACGTCAAGATGAAGTCGGCGCTCATCATTGAGCAGCGCAAGTTGGAGGACAAGATGAAGCTCGGCGAGGAGCAGCTCAAGTGCCTGGTGGACAGTCTGCCGCTGCTGCGCTGATGAGACAGAACCTGCTGGATAATTTCACTAAACAGAGATGTACAAGCGGCAACCATGTGGCATGTTGAGTCTTTGTAATGTACTACATGTTCATGCCTGTAGTATTGGTGCTACTGCTCAAGTCTAAGCAGTTCCCATGTTGCCAAACATCTGTAGAAACTAAATTAGAATTAAACCTGTTATCTCGGACTTTTTCATAATTACTGGAGAAAATTGTCATTTCTAACGTGTCACTGTGTTCAAGTAGATGTTCATGCACATTGTACAGAGATTAGCGCCTGAACAAGAGTCTGGAAACACCAAACTGCTAAGACGCCTCTCATGGGTGTTTTGAATTAACAAGCGACCAGGATAACTGGTGACCAGTTCCTGGTTACAGGCAGAGGCTAGAAACAGTTAAGCAGCACGTTGGCTGCCGATTTGAACTTACACAAACGACAAATGCATGTAAACAGTCGTTTCACTTGTAGAAGAAGTGATTTGATGAATTTTGAACGTTGCTCGTATTGTAGTTACAGAATGAGCTGAAAGAACACGAGGACTGAGTGAATTGATCTAAAACAATAGGAGCAATATTGTGTGCATCCATTTGTTCAGATCATCTTGAGACGACAAGACCCATAAGACACTGCCTGTATTTTTTTGTTTTTTTCAATTCACACTGTTTCCAGTCTCTTTATTTTTGGGTTTTATTTATTTATAATAATTCTTAGTAATTATAGTTTTTTTACTAAAATTATAATTTAAAGAAGAGAGAGTTTGATGTGTAAAAGTCCAGTTTTTAAAGTCTAATGTTTATGTATGAGTAAATGTCACTTGTTGTTATTACACATTTACAATACTGACGCTGAATATTTGATAATCTCATCCCCAATTGTCCTCCCATATGCATTATTAGTTTAGAAGGTGAGGTTGTCTGGAATTAAAATCACGGCAACTTCTTTCTTTTGGGGTTGAAACATTTTTGCTTGCTTATGCTTAATCCAACTGCCTTCAATCATCTTTTTACAGCCTGTGATCATATAGCAAAACAAACCTTCTTTCTTAACTTTATCTTCTGCAAAAAGGACAAATGTGTATCTATTTAGAAAATGAATTTGATTCCCAAACCATTGGGAATCAAATTCATTGGGCTGATTTAACATCAGCCAACCTATTTATTAAGCTGTGACTTTAGTTTTTAGAAAATTTTCCGGACTTTGTAGAAAGTTGGATATTTGTAAAGGACATAAATCAAACACAAACAACTGCACAAATATGAATGTAAAACGTAAAAACGTATGAAACGTTTATCAGACTGGGCTAGAGATTAAAACGAGGCTGCTAAGTCCATCACACTAGTTGTCCAGACGTATAATAAACACCTGGTATTTATTCCATACAGGAAATTAACTATGCAGGGTACACAGTAAGCGAATCAATATCAAGTTTTTTTTTCTTATAGAAATTATTAATAAACCAGTTTTGATATAGCTGCACAATAAAGGTATGTACTTACTCACAGTATAAAAATGAGTCTTGTCAATCATTATAGTGGCCTGGCAGCCAGGTGTGTCCTTGAGCAAGACACTTCTTGCTAGCTCCCCAGGCATTGCAATGTGGCAGCGCACTGCTCCTCCATGAGTCAAATGCAGACTTAAATTTCCCCTGTGTGGGACAAATAAGGGAATTAATTCCCCAAGTGATGAGCAGTATTTTCTTTAACGTTTGATGGCTCAGAAAGCAGGATCAGTTAAAACAAAACTAAATTATTAAACTAATCAAATTGTCTTCTTGTAATCAAATAGCTTTGTTTAATGGTTGTTTTTTTAACTATTACAATTTTTCCTCAGTGTAACAAAACAAAATCATTCTGCTATTAATAATCCCCGGCAAAGCAAAAGACTTTGAATCTTATTCAACTGTTGTTAACTGAACTATGAACAACATTGAGATATGCGTGAAGTTGCCACAATTGCCAACTAGTCAATCCAGGTTTAAAATAAATTCAACCTCTTAAGCATACAGTGGAAAGCACATCATAATACATGAAACAATACAAGTACTGCAATTGTTTTCTTAAATATTTTATTCAAAAAAAGCAGAAAGCTCATCTCCAGAATTTCAAACCATCTGTATCGGTGATCCTCTAGAGATTAGTCCCTTCAGCTCACTGAGTTCAGAGGTGCAGTTTTATCCTGAAGAGTGAAATAACCACTGTCATTTTTTTTATACTTTTGGTTATGTCATCCCCGCGACCCTGAGTGGACTAAGGGGTAGAAGGTGAGTGAGTGAGGGTTATGTCATCCTTCAGGGGTTGAGCATCTACACCATGCAAACATTGCTTCACATTAACTCAACAGTTTCAAGGGCTGTTAAAATTCTACATTACAAAAATTAAACATATCAATCCAAAATCAACATGTTGGCGAATGTAGACGACTCTCCTACTTTCAAAGTGCAGGCCAGATTTGTGTGTGTGTCTCAGCACACATTTTCCATAATGGATACACAGTGAGACACAGAAAATCTCCTCCAATAGAAATAACATAGGACACTGGAGTTATATGTGAATCAACCAAACACTAATACTGAGTACAACATATACAAGTAAAATTATTTATAGATCTGACGACCTTAGGTCAAACGCTAGGATCATGGCAGACAGAGGCTGTGAATGCTTCACATGTACAACAGCAAAACCAGTTGCTCCACTGCACCAGCTGACAGGAAGCACAAGACTGCAGTATAACACACAAAATGGGAATCAATATTTCTTAGGAGGATTGATTTGACATGAGGAAAGAACTTGTCATTGTTTTTAAATTTAAATGAAGGTCTTTTCTAAAACTTTGGCCAATGGCACCACCCACCTAGGATGTATTTTTTAGTTTGTACACTAATAAAAATTCTATTCATCTTATCACGCTACACTATCCTTCACAGATGCCTATAAACCAGGGGTATCCTGCTGGGATTGTCAGTGAATAAAAGCAGTTTGCTTATAACCTAGTCCTTTCAACTGCTGAGGAGAGAAAACAAACTAAAAGCTTATCAAGTGTAAATGTGTGTGGGACACACACCTCCGCTGCGCTGTCCTCCTCCCTCTGCCTTGCCTCACTCTGTGCACCCTCCTGCCCTTGCATGGAAGCCCTGATAGTCACTTTTTGATCCAGATGGTTTGAAACTTAACAAAATACATACATACTTACAAAATAAAATACAAAATAAAGAAAAAACATTTTTAAAAAAACAGAAAGTTTAATCATTCCAAAGTCCACCGGTCTGTTCCTGATATACCTCGATGACGTCCTCATCCTCCATCCCCAGCTAAGAACAGACAGTGTGAGATTAAGTCAACAAAAGCCTCACTTCTTCTATATTAACTACAATTTAAAAACAATGGTTATCATATCCTTTGTAATTTATTTTACTTTTAGAACCTATTTATGTATTGTGTGTCCCAGAGATATTGTGGTACTAAAAACTATGCTGAAGTCATTGAGCTTTAGAGTAAATGAGAGTTACAAACTTGCTTACATAAATATCATATATATTTTGAACTTTTTATTAAAGCTGCTGATCCTCGTCAAAGTAAAAAAGTAACATGGGTGGTTTACACCTTTAACTCTTCACATAATTTACGAGAGGCAGCAAACACTGTTTTAAAACTATCACAGGGCATGCAGTATCCACACTTCGGACACTGGGCAAATACTTTGAATTAATGAATATGTTCAACTACATGAATGCTTTTACATCAACCTCCCAGCTTGTCCAGCTCTTCAACAGTATCTTATACCGTTTATTAGATGTGTGCCGAGCAAGGAACATCTTTTCCATTATATCTATTCATTGCAGTTAAAGTAATACAACAGCATAGAGCAATTTGAATAATTACAATTGCAGTTTTTACAATTCTTTTTAAAGGGCAAAAAGCATAAATGACACTTAATTAACTGATACTTTGGATAAATGTCTTTACCTCTTTGGGAGTTTGGTTGTCTGCAATTCTCTGTCCTTCGAAGAGAAACCGTAGTGTGCTCGCTGGGACACCCTGACAAAATAACACAGAGATGCTTGGTTACAAGAACATAATTATATTGAAACAATGACCGCTGAAGCTCAACATCTAAATATTTTTTTTACAATCCCAAAACTGCAACAACAGCATTTAAAGATGGAGGTTTAGCCTGGGCACGTGATAAACACTATGCAGTTTCTGTTTGCTCATACCTGTCTCTGGCTGTATGATTCCTTGAGCTTCTTTAGATGTGTTGTCATTTTCACTTTGAAGTGGATTTCACTGCTGTCCTGTGTGCGGAAAGATAAAGCATTTAGAAGCATCTGTCGACGGAAACCAGTCACTTGAAACATCAAGGAGACCAAAAACACAAATAGCTGCAGTCATACACACCTGACCAATCACTTTTAATTTGATGTACTCTCCATCCTTTTTCTCTCCCCCATCTTGGCTGGAAGGTTTTGTCTCCTATAAAACCACAACAACAACATAAACAACATACCTCAGCAAAAGAAGTATACAATCACCACAGACGTGATCCGTAGGCTTAATTCAAGTATTTGTACCAACAGTGGCACTTGACGCGGTGTATGTGTGCCTTTTAAATGCTGGTATTTCTTGTTGTTTCTTATTAGTTTGAATATCTACAGTAGGCAAAGGGAGCTACTAAGCTAAACAGCTAAAAAAGCATTAGTTTCTAGGCCTGAAGCGACATAAGCTAACAGCTAGCACATTAGATAACCACATACGAAATAGAAGCTACAAAACCCATCTACTCTATTCCGTACAAGTAATAAGCAAAAAGGACATTGTGTTTTTTTTATTTTACCGTATCTGACATTTTCCCTCTATGTCTCTCTCTGTCTTTTGTCAAAGAAATACTCAACAATGGATGAAGCGTTAGCCGTTAGCGCTAGCCCGACGTTACACGAACTCGACATAAACCGGAAATTACGCTATCAAGGTTTCCTTTCAAAATAAGAAGTCTTTGAGCTGTCGTTCTTTCCAAAATAAGACCTTTACAGCTTTGCACTTTCTGTCAATGAACAGAGCAATGAAAAATCATCCAGTAAAGTATACCCTAAAATGTTATATATTCATACTATAATATTGTGAAACAGTTCAATAATGAGGGTTTACAACTTGCCTCTCACCTGAAAATAACGTATGTCTATAGACTATAGGTATATTTTCTAGGCATCAGTGTTGTGTCAGAAATCAGGGGATGTGGATCATCTGAGGTGGCATAAGTGTGTACAAGTTGGCAATCACCAGGTGAACGTTCCTGGTGTTGCACTTTTCACCTGGAGTAAAATTCTAGTTGTTTTGCTCTGACAGTGGAGAGACTCAGAGCTGGCAAATCAAGTCTCCGTGCCAGGGAGTTGGTCAACTGGAGGTGCTTTACAAGAAGCAGTAGGACTTTGTGTTGTGCACTACTGCTTTGTGTTTTGGGTAACAGAGGTAGATGTAAAAAGACAGTAGCTGTGTAGTCTTCCTGAGCTCTCTGAGCTAGCTCGAGCCTCTGCTGTTACTTTTAACTTTACAAATCCACCCTATATTTTAAACTACATACAATAACTCTTACATATGAGGTTGTATCGTAAAATGTGTAAAAAGCTATATTTTATTGTAATATTTAAAAAACTTTATTCTACTTAAAACTATTTTCAGTCCTTTCAAAGTTAGAGTTTTTATCATTGTAAATGTTTTAAATCAGATTATATATGTGTATACTAGTATTAGTTAGATGTGTACTCCTGCCGTGACCTTTTCATTACAGGTTGTCTTTTAGTCAAGATGCAGCAACCACCTCACTGTCGCAAATGTTAAAATCTCAAGTGTTGTTGTACTCTTCCAAAGAGGTTGGAGGTTAAGACCTGTCAAGTGTTTTAGAAAAAATATATTTCCGATGAATTACTGTCAATATAAAACACAAGGTCTATCGCTACTGTTGACTGGCGCGCCAATCATTTTATTTTGGCAGTAAAATCTCCCGCACTTCCTGTAGGAAGCCAGCTTGACGCAGCTCTAGAGCAACAGCGAGCAACGCTACGCTCACCTGCAACACACAACAAAATGAGATCTGTTGATTAACTTAGCTTTATAATAGTCGCAGAGGCGCGCGGAATATCTGCCGGGGAAACCACTGTCCTATCCTTCATCTGCCTGAGAAGTTCCAGCGGGCTACACTGACAGCCGTCGGGCCTCGTCGTCGTGGCCCAGCAGGACTCGGGTGAAGTTGGGAGCGGACTGCCAAACTTCTGCTTTCTTCAGCGGCTCTCCGCAGGGCCCGGGGCTCCTGTCACCGGCCCTGTGGATGAGGAAGTGAATACGTAGATAACCAACCCCAAGGTACGATATAAAAGAAGAAACGGATTAGTCCAGATGTGTTAGTTTGACCATTTAAAGGCTGCTTTTTCCAGCCTAGCAGTGCGGGAAAGCTCATTAGCTGTTCCAATATTAGCCTTAGCTTAGCTTGTCAACTTCCCTGGCCTGACAGCTACAGTAGCCACACACGGTACTCTCGGCCAGCATTAGCATCTTAGCTTCACTTGCTATCTATGTATGTGCAGCTAACTGCTTAAATGATAAGATTTGACAACAATATCTACGCACGTTCTAGCTTTGATGCCATTTAGCTTAGCAACAGTTGTTAATTTGAGCGCTGGAGGCTCTTTAGGTTAGCTAGCAAGTTGTTCTAAAGCTAATTATCTATTAAATGAGGCCATAATAATGTCATCGTTATTACATCAGGTCCGCTGTCACCGGTGATCGAGGACCAGCACAGCAGTGTTTTAATGTATGGATATATATCTCCGTATCTACCTCATCAGTTGATGCACATTAATTGATTAATTGATTTAATATTGATGCAAACCGTCTTTTGCATTACATAGCTCATTTAGTCTGACAGCTGTCGACTGTTCAGAACAAATGTTATAAATATCTTTAACTGTCGAGCTGCACAGTTCTTATAATAAAAAATTGTTTCGTACAGCAATAGTAATTATGTGTTACGCTGTGTATGCACATGTGCTACAGCATGGGCATCCAACATGTGAGGCACTTACAGTGAGAAAGCATCAGAACAGTTACACCAAATTAAACACAACCAAGACAGGGATAACATCTGGCAGATGATGGCGTAACACTGTACAGCTTTCAATTTTTTCATCTTTCACCTCTTTCTTTAAGTTGTTATGTATATAATTTCCTACATAAAATACAAAAAGTAGTGAACCTGGTATACAGTCTTTAACAACAAAAGTAACCACTTCTTGTTATAACTAACTCCTTTTCCTCTCTCACTGAGTGTCACTAACACTTAAGCTTGGTCATTTTGAAGTGACCAGTCATTGTTGGTGTAAGCTGTAATTTGTGTTGGAAACTTCTGTTCATAAACTATATCTACAAAATCAAACCAGAAGTCAAAATCAAACCATACTGCAGCTCTGTTTTTATTCATAAATATGTTCTTGACAGCACCAGGAACTTGTGTCATGAACATTCATCTTGTGCTTTTGCTGTTGCAGAAGGAAGGCATCCCTTTGATGGGAGAGTCCTCTTTTCTGGCCTCCTGGGTCAACCACCGTGCCATGATGATGGGTACTGTATTTTATTAGACCTGCAACCTCCCTGAACGGTGTTTGTTTGATTATTTTACATTATGGTCATCTCTAGTGTTACCTGCTTCTGTGTTTCCTCTGCTCATTTTGTGTGTTTTGTGTGTTTTATATATATATATATATATATATATATATATATATATATATATATATAATATATTATATATATATATATATATATATATATATATATATATATATATATATATATCTATCTATATACTATATATTAGGTGTGTAGCCTTTAGTTGCATTTTTTATTTTGGGTATGTTGTAAATTGGTTAAAAAACAAAAGTATTTTTGCGTTAACTAAAACTGAAAGGCATATACACATACACACACACACACACACACACACACACACACACACACACATACACACCACCACACACACACACACACACACACACACACACATATATATATATATATATATATATATATATGTATATATATATATGTATATATATGTATATATATGTATATATATATATACACATACTATTGTCTGCTATACTATTTTATACTATTTATACTACTATACTATTTTATATTACCTTCTGATTTTTTTTTTAAAAACAGAATATTGTTTGGTCTGTGTTTTTGGACAGTAATATCTTAAAAAAAGTATATGTATATCAGCATTTTAGATTACAGCGGTTTGTAGTGTTTCTGTCTTTTGTAATCATTTTCATTATTAATGATTTGTAATCAGTGTTTCAAATTTATATCATTTAGATGTACTTACAATTTATATAATATATTTATCTTAAATTGTGTTATTACACTCTGCAGATGAGCAGGAGGCGCTGAACTCCATCATGCAGGATTTGGCTGAACTGCATCGCTCCAGCCGCCCTGCATCGTTCCTGTTAGACTTGGGCAAACCAAAGGCCTCCTCGCCCAAGAACCAGGTTACTACTCCATAGAGGGGGAAATGCCTTGTTTGGCTAAAATGTTAATTGGCATTAGACTACTAAAAGCCTGTTTACATAAACAGATTTTGTGTCATCACTATTACTGTACATGGAATATATTGACAGTTTCACAGCAAAGAGGGGGATTTCATGTAAAGATTTCATATATAGCAAAAGCAAGTAAAAAGCAAAAGGATAGCTGAACTAATAGAAAAGGGAGAACAATAACTAGTTTCCTTAGTTATGTGTTTGGATGTTTATGATCCTATTGTAGTTACATTACATATCCCCCAGACTGTCTTGTATAATCCTTATGTGACTGTGTTTCCAACAGAATGATGTCAGAGTGAAGTTTGAGTTCAAAGGGGAAAAGAGGTAAGGCTTGACAATGATGCCAGTTAAATCTGTAGCTGTATTCTTCTGACCTTTCACATCTAATTTATTGTTTTTCTCTGCAGGATTTTGCAGTTCCCTCGTCCTCTTAAGCTGGAGGACCTGAGGTCAAAAGCTAAAGTGGCTTTTGGTCAGTCGATGGACCTTCACTACACCAACAATGAGGTATCCGGTCAAAACACTTCAGACCCTGTAATAATACTGCACATTTTAATATACAGTTGGATATTCATCAATGTCTTCCTCTTGCAGCTTGTGATTCCCCTAACCACTCAGGATGACCTGGACAAGGCTGTGGAGCTGCTGGATCGCAGTGTTCACATGAAGAGCCTGAAGATCCTTCTGGTGTTACAAATGTCTTCTCAGGTCAGCAGCTCCCACAGTCCAGTAAACAAAGCTGCATGGAAACTGACCAAAACAGATTACACAGTCTCAAATACAAGACTCATTTAAGTAATTTGTTGCAGAAAACATGACAGATCTTTGTTTAATTGCTACACAAATAAAGCAGTTGAACAAGGACAAATTATTACATAATTAATAAAAAGAAAACGTTTTTTTTTCCCTTCAGAACTCCAGTATGGACCTCTTGCTCTCCCATGAGGAGCTGGACAACAAAGGATTCAGGGTTACAGACAAGAAGAGTATGCTGGCTTTAATAGGTAAAAAATGCATCCTGCCAGACTCTTTTAAACAGATAAGCAAAGCAAAACCAAGAGGTCATGCTCATGCTGTTCCCACTCCCCAACCTAAGGTTCCCACTCAACAGACCGCAGCTCTCCTCCTCCTGGATACATTCCTGACGCTCTTCAGCAGGTGGCGAGAAATGGCTCCTTCACCAGCATCAACAGCGAGGGAGAGTTTATTCCGGAGAGCATGGACCAGGTATAGCTGATTCTTTCTTCCTTCACAAAGAATTCACGAGTCGAATGTTTAGCCCCGTTAAACCAGGGTACAAACACCTGGACAGACAGACCACAAGCCTATCAAAAACCCAAGGTACAATTTGTATGCAGAAAGGTGACTGTGTGTGAAATAATCTCAGATTGATGTTGAGTTAATTCTTTTTGATTTGAGGTTTCATGAAATTTACTTATTTTTCTTCTTGGCATGGCTGTGGTCCACACATTTGTAGACAGAGAGATAAACACATTAGCGCAGATGTCATAAAGCTGCCTAGGGCTGCAAATATCTGTCATAAAATCCACATAGACACCCCAGAGGTTACATCTTTCTGGCTTTGAGGCAACAGTGACAACCACTAAAAACACATCCTCATATGTTAATGCTGCCGTTATTTGGTGTTTTTAAATTTAGTGTTTGTTGAGCTGTTCTATGGTGGCGCTGTGGAATTTTGGCAGAACAGATTAACTGACAAACTAACTTTTTACACACCTGCAATTAATTAAGTTTCTTCACGTGAGGGATACACAGCATTTGTTACCGCTGCTCCTTCCGCGAAAAACAGTTTTCTTCATCAGCAGGTGGGTTATGTAAAATGAGCAGCCCAACTAATTGATAATGGAAATATCCTTATCATTCATCGATCATTATTGATAATATCAGTTTATTGTTGCAGCCCTAATTTGTCAAAATATTTTACAATCTCTGTTGTAAGAAAACTTTTTTTTTTAGATGGAGTAGACATAAATACTGCAGTTGACTTAAACATTATATGACGTTAATTCATAAGTAATATAGGTAGCTTCAGTTCAGACATAGTCAGTCTTTAGTTGGAGCCTCTGTGGCTTCTATAAGATGTAGAAACGAGCAATTGGCGAGGTTAGAATAGAAGTTAGTGCAGCATGTGTCCAGTTCTGCAGACATGCACATACACAGCTTCTTACTCTGGTCCTTTTTTTGCAGCTGTTTCTAAATTGAGGTCTGGTCCTTGTGGGCATAGCTCATAGTAGTAGCAGGTTGGTTCAGACACCTAAAGAATTTTAAACTGACTATTCAAGTTGTGGGCTGAGCAGGAACACTTGACTTTTACAAAACACTGCTCAGCACCACATGTTTGTTACAGACACAGTTGGCACAGTTTTTTGTCTTTGTCTGCTTTTACTTACTACGCCTGTTACATGGTATTACCAGTACATTGCAGAGTCTGTGTCAAGTGTCCTGTAAGGAAACTTTAATAAGAATCCTCCTTATTTACGTCTAATGCTAACAATCATTGCCTTTTTTACTGTAAGCCTAGTGTTGCTGTGTTAAGCTAGTTTGGTTTAATAATAGCTGAACTGGCTTTAAACATGTCCTGTAGTTTTCTCGCCACCAGCACTGTGACAGTTATGATCGTTTCAGCTCTAGTCCCCAGTGATGAGAGGTAGCTAATAAGGTGTACTTAATAAAAACCAGAGCATTCTTTAATGCCATGCTAATGTGCTTTACTTAGGATTACAAACTCTTATTAGCTCCAGCTTGAGCAGCATACATTCAGTTCACTAGGTTAAGATGGAAAAGCTAAAAATATTGGACTGCAAACAGTTAAAATTCAATTCAGTTTATTTAAATAGCACTTCTTAACAGAAGAGAAAACACTGAAAGAAATCTTGCTGTTGCTTCACCCATGAAATGTTCCTCCAATTCCTCCACTGGGCCCCCAAAACCCATTTGGACCACCAGGCTTTGCTACAGGAGCAACCTGTAAGGCTGTAGCATAGTGGCTCATTCCTTACAGGTATTGCATCTGGCTAATTCTATTATGTAGCAGCTGATGCACTGTAGCCTACAGTTGCGTAACTGCACCAGGAAGGTGGACATCAAACAGCCTGTCTCAGCTTTTGCGTGTAAGCCTGTAATTACTTATCTGTTACAGAATAGACGTACAGAAGATGTGGGGCCTTTTTATCAATCCTGTTGTGTTTAAATGTTTAAATCTAGTCTCTGTTCACTATAAAGAAAGAGTTATGCCTCTATAGGAAAGAGATAAACTATATCTCCATTTTTCTGTTATAGTATGTAGCTACTGTAACATGAAAGAAGTAAATTGTAGTCTCAGTTAATGTGCTCAAGGGGTACACGTCTCTGGGAAAAATCTGCAGGTCAAGTGGTTGCCTATTTTTTTCCCCTCCCATTCTTGCCAACTTTTGTCTGTATCACAAGGCTGGAAACTGGAAAAGATACAGAAGTATCAGTTATGTTGTTGCATTTTCATGCAAGCTCAATGTGGTTTAGACTGTAATTCCGAAAGCAAGTTAGTATAAATTGTATATACAGCAATAGGGTAGTATTTGAGTTATCTCCTTTCTTCAGATGCTGGACCCACTGTCAATGAGCAGTCCTGAGAACTCGGCATCTGGAAGTTGTCCCTCTTTAGACAGCCCACTGGACAGGTTAGTGTCCTGACCTATAAATACGAACACACACACATGCTTGAAACTCCACGTTAAGAGAACTTAGCAGGTATGATGACATAACCTTAATTTGACACAGAGCTGCAGGTCAGACATTGTCCTTAGTTTAAATTATGTCTGTTGTCTTCATGCAGTGACTACCCAAAGACCAGGATGCCTAGAGCACAGAGCTACCCAGACAACCACCAGGACCTTACAGGTAAATGTGTGGGTGCCCATCCTTCAGCTTGTCTTGTTTGTTTTTTTAAATGCTGATATTGTAAATTCATTTTTTTCCTCTCTTACTGAAGAATACGACATTCCAGTGTTTGAGAAGTCTGGGAAAGGGGGAACATATCCTCGGCGTTATGGCATTCCCTTTAGCCTTCAGGATTACAGCGATGGTGCGTAATGGTGGTTTAAAACGTCAGTGTGTGTGTGATTTAGACACAATGCTGATTGTCTCCTTCTCTGCTGGACAGGGAGGAAGACCTTCCCCCGAGCTCGGCGAACGCAAGTTCACAGTTTCCGTTCACCAGTTAGTTTCAGCCCCACTGAGCAGTCACCCAGCACCAGCAGCGGCAGTAGTGTCTTCACTCCAGATCTTGAGGAGGTTCCAGGACCGGCCAGGCGGCTGCAAAGAGGCAGTGACATTGAACCTACCCCCAATCCAACAGCCACTCCAACCCTCTCTGTCATGGACATCAGTCCACCCAGCCGCTGTGAGTCCTGTTACCTCCAACTCATTGCTGCATGAAGAATATGAGTTGTTAACCATTGTTCATCACTGTTTTTTCTGATGTTTATCTTCAGCTCCACGTGCTCCAACCAACTGGCGACTCGGTAAGCTTCTGGGCCAGGGTGCCTTCGGACGGGTTTTCCTTTGTTATGATGCTGATACTGGACGGGAACTGGCAGTTAAACAGGTTCAGTTCGACCCAGACAGTCCTGAAACTAGCAAGGTAAGTTCATCAGTTTGGTCTTGACTATTGCTATTAAAATAGACTGTTGATGTGAATGGAGTGTTTTCTGCTCCTAACAGGAGGTGAGTGCACTGGAGTGTGAAATCCAACTTTTGAAGAACTTGTGCCATGAACGAATCGTCCAGTACTATGGCTGCCTTCGGGACTCGATGGAGCAAACGCTTTCCATTTTCATGGAGTACATGCCGGGCGTGAGTGCTACTATACACATTGTGTTGTGGTGCTGCGTCTTTTCATGTCTCACTGTGTGTGTATCTGGCTGTCCTCAGGGCTCTATTAAAGATCAGTTAAAATCATACGGCGCACTCACGGAAAACGTCACGCGCCGCTACACCCGTCAGATTCTGGAGGGCGTTTCCTACCTGCACAGTAACATGATCGTTCACCGGGATATCAAAGGTGAGGCAGTATGCTTTGTTTTCTGTGTGCTTTGTGATTTTATATCGTGGAAATGTCTTGATGTACCAATCTGTGGACACAAATCCCTGTTCTTTATCAGGAGCCAACATACTTCGAGACTCTGTTGGCAATGTGAAACTCGGAGACTTCGGATCCAGTCGGCGGCTGCAGACCATATGTCTGTCAGGAACAGGCATGAAGTCGGTCACAGGCACGCCATACTGGATGAGCCCAGAGGTGATCAGTGGAGAAGGCTATGGAAGAAAGGCTGACATCTGGTGAGACAAGTCATAAAAGATTATTCCAGTTCAGTTTAAGGCCACAGTGACTAATATTTAGTACTCTGTCTAAGAGACTAAGATCCTGTCTGTTTTGTGTGTGTCTCCTGTTGTTGATCCAGTGAAACTGCATGTTTCATTACCAATCTGTCTGTCTATCAGCCAGACCTGCCCCCAGCAGAGTAAAAAAGCCGAATGATAAGTAAACCCTCAGTCTAACGTTGTCTGAAGTAAAGCCTGGAGAAGGTTGCAAGGGGTTGCAAACCTGACTAGACTAACTTTCCAAGGTGGATATTTAAAAACTGCAGAAGCATTTGATTTGTTGCACATGCGGCATCATTTCTTCTGGATGGGTAAATCTAAATTATTATTAGCACTCGAAGAACTTTTTGGTTTAAGACACCCTCAGAAATAAGTTTGAAGCATTTGTGTATGCAGTAGTTCTAAGGCAGGAAGGTGGGGAAAGAGAAGTGTATGTAGTAACATTTGAGCAAGCCCCAAACATCACAGAAAGACTTCCTGATACGCATAGTGTAGTGTGGTAGAGACTGAAGCGTTTGATTCCATCCTTTCCTGAACTTGTCTATTGAGAAAATGAACATAGCAGGTTAACACGCCTCTCGGTCTAGAATCTAATGTTTCACTGGTCCTTCTCTCAGCTGTGTGTGTATCTCATTCATCTGTAAAGGAGAAGCCTTGGCCTGTCTATTCTCTGCAATGCAAAAGTCAAAGTCAGACAATGCAACAACTGATCCTGGAGGGAGACAGAGTGGCAGAGTCCACATTTAAGGGTCTTGGGCACAGTAGGATGCAGAATATCAGTCTCTTTATGTCCTGTTATCTTATGTACTTTTCCTTGCAGCACCGTCATCCATCCATTCATTCATGGATGAAATGCTCTGTCCAAACTTACAGACTCCTTTTTTCTTTCAGTTGATATTTAGTTTTACTCCTCACTTTCGAATAGTTGCCTCCTTTTAGTGAAATCCACCCCCATCCAGATTAGCTGAATTGCATCTCCCTTGTACTTTCCAGCCATTTCTTTGGCTAGTTTCCTATTTCCCACTGTTTTTCCATCTTACTGTTACTGTTACTGTTTTCCAGTGTGGCTATTCTTATCACAATGACAGCTTCTCAACCCAATGCCAGTTAAATTATTTAACTTGGACTTAGTGATTGATGTTTATCACTAAAACACACAACAACTTATGAGTCAAAGCAAAACTGTTAAGTGCAGTTGAGACCAGTGTTGAAACTTGAAGGCAGCTGGAATGTGTTCTCTCCTCCTTGTCTCCATTTAGCCAGCAGCTAAGCTCTGAATAGTAACTTACCCTGTTGTTCCACCCTCAGGAGTGTCGGCTGCACTGTTGTGGAGATGCTGACTCAGCAGCCACCCTGGGCAGAGTTCGAGGCCATGGCAGCCATCTTTAAGATCGCCACCCAGCCCACGAATCCTGTCCTCCCCGCCCATGTGTCGGACTACTGCAGAGAGTTCCTCAAACGGATCTTTGTAGAGACCAAGCAGCGGCCGTCTGCTGAAGAGCTACTGAGGCACGTTTTTGTACATTAACCCACCCTTGAACCTTTAAACCCCACCCTCCTTCCTTATGGCGTTTCTTGCCCGAGTTCCACACTGAATCCACACTGGGCCAGGGAGAACTTCCTGGAAGGACGGGGAGCATATTGGTGGGGGCCCTAATTCTGCTGTCTCTGTTTATACAAGACTGACCGAGCAGTAGTTTTTCCTTTTCTCCAGTTGCACCTTACTTTGTCAGACAGGGGAGGTAAACCTCCATCTGAGCTAATGAAAGCATCTCTTTGTGTTTGTACGGTTCTTATCTTTAACATGTTGGGTGGTGTCATTGTTGTGGACCTACATGAGGTGATGCCTGACTCTGCCCCCTACCCTGCCCTCACCTCGCCGACTCCACTCCAAAACCTAGTTTCCTGCCAAACCCCAGAGTGACGGTGATGAAGTGGGGCCGCTGCTATAGATGAAACTCAATCCCTCACCTGGATAAAACGGTTTCCACTCACCTGCCCTCAACGTTGTCCCACATGAAACGTCTCTTCTTTTTCATCTCCGTTCTTTGCCACGTGCCTTTTCTGTTTGGGAATGCAGAGTATGAATGAGTTTTCCGTTTTGTGGATGTTCTCCATCAAGCTCTGTCACCACTGCCTTTGCACTGTCAGCCCAAATCCAGCTGATCTTTGTTCAGCTCAGTAATGTTCATTTCTGCCTTTCCTGCAACAGGGACTCCTCAGCTCATTTTGCTTGCATGCGCCACCTGCCTGCTTTGGCCGGTGACCAGATATCCTTCTGCTTCTTGGTGGCCGTGTATCTGACGTTCATTTCATGTCGGACTGTGGAGCAGAAGACTTTCTGTAAAAGTGTCTTGAGTTGCACATCCATGCCAATATTTTGTCATAATTACAGCAATTGTACCAAAATATGGTACCATTACGAGTTATTGCCAAAATTCTCTTTTTCTTTAAGAATGCCTAGCAGTCACAAATCGCGTGGTGATATTTAATTCCTGTCAAACATGGAACTGTGTTAAGGTCTAACAACTAGTGGTTTTAGACCTGAACGTACCAGACCACTTGATAACTTGAACCAAAGCTGGAGAGCAGCTGTTGAAGGTCGTCGTTGTTGTGCTGCGGCACAAGAAGCTCACAGCTGATTGGCCACAGGTCTGGCTGTATGATGCTGTCCCTAGTTTGATTTGAAGCTAAACACATAAGTGTGTGTGTGTGTGTGAGTGTGAGTGTGAGAACGCCCGCGCGTTCCATCTGAGCTGGAACAGAGCACTTCTCGTTTTTTTTTTGTTTAGTTTTTTTTTTTTGTTTTGTTTTGTCATGTCATTTCATCTAAATCCAACCCCCATTAACTTGTCACTTTAATGAAACATGGAGCACTCCAACAACAACAACGACAACACAGCTTCCTGACGTAAAATAACTGCTACATGGCTCCATAACTATGCACCAGTTACCAGACAGCGGTACACAGCTTATTACTCCAGTGATGCCAGACTCATGGTGCCGTGTCATTTGCACGATTCAGTTGTTAGTGATTAGTTGAAAACAGACCGTGAATTAAAAAGGTTTATGAATTTTGGTGTCTAGACCGATCCTTCACTCGTGAACTGTACTTGTCAGCGCGGCCAAAGGGCCAAGTTAGCTGCTCTTGTGCATGTTCACAGACGCATCCTGTTGACACTGCTGCTCCGTGCTTCTGCTTCTAACAACATCAGCCAGTATCTCTCCATTTTTACCACCTCAGTTTAACTATGGTACTGATTACTGCTGGTATAAGATTTTAAGTTGGTGGAAGCACTGTTGTGGTTACTTCACAGATTGGTACATAAAACTTTTCTACAGTGAAAAAGCCTGTGGTTGTGCATAACATGCAGAAAATACAAATGCCCAGAAGCTGTATTTCACTGATGACACCTTTTTTTAAGAACATTATATTTACTTCTTTTTTCCATTTGATTCATCAATTCATATTCATTCAATTCATAATCAAGAATTCACAGATTTTCTCTGAAGACACTTCCTTGTCTGACTGAATCAGACCTTTGGGCTCTGTGGTACGTTGTGTTTCTGTGATTATTTACAGGGTTTGTGACGAATCAAACCCTGTACGTCACGATGCATTTTCACTATATATCATGATGCGACATTTCCTGTCATGAAAGCACAAGTGATTGTGTTGAGATTAAAGTGATCTGCCGTAAACTGTCTGGTACAGGTGGAGATTCATGTTTGTGTGGCCAGCACAATCACAGTCGTGATTCACACTACCACGATGCACTATGGATCATTCATTAGTTCTTCTTTGTGAATTGACGAGGTTCTCGGTTCTGCGACCTTTCTTTGCACATTTTAAAGACTGTTTTATTTGTGTGCGTGCGTTGTTCATATTGACCTGTACATGAATGTAACGTCTCATTTCTTTACTGTCAGATGGCCTCTTTCGCTACAGGTGATTAACAGTTCAGTATGAGGATTTGTCACCTGCAAACGCAATCATACACATGTAGGTGTGAAACCACTGCTGACGTGTGTGTTCGCACTTGAAATGTGCATTTACAGTAGTGTTTGCTCAGTGGACACTGTACCTGAAATGCATTCTGACTGTATGGGATGAGAAGAATGAAATAATGAAAATTAAACATGTACAAATGCATTAAATGAAAATGTACTTTTTAAGAAACGTAAACTTCTATCCCACGTTTGGTTTCTGTGTATTGTAAAAGAAGCTATGTTTATAATTTGGATTGGTTTGTGACCAATACGCCTGTTTATATCAGATCTGTATATCAGTGGTATGCATAATTTTTTAATATATATTTTTTATTTTACTTAGTGTTTTTTATGGGAGAGTTTATGCATGGTCCGGTCCTGTGAGACAGCAGTGCCGTTTTTGGCTAAATTCTGGAGTATTGCAACAGCTCTGTGTTCATAATTGCAATTATGACAATGAAAACAATAAAATATTTATTGCACATGTGTTTGGTTTATGTTTGTTGACAGATATTAAATTTTTGCATTAAAAAAGTGTGTCTGAGGTTTGCCATATGTTGTCATATTGTTATAATTAGAACAAATCAAAATGTTATTGAGATAAAGGTGATTGTGTACAAGGATCATCCATAATATAATAGTGCTGTACAGGAACTAATTGTGTAAAAATCTTTGCGGAAATACCTCAGTTGTCTGACTTGAGGAGCGAGGCCTCTGCAGTTCACTGACCTGAGGCGGTCTGCACGTCGCAACTGGAGTCGTATCATACAGACAGTGAAAAAACAGCAATTTGAGGATCAGAGCAAGGTATTGGGTAAAAGTAGAACAAAATCTCCAGGATTAGTGAAGCGCATCCTTCTAAATCCTGAATCCTACATTAAGTCTGGTGTTGGAGGAAATGCCAGCAGCAATGTAACTTTGTGGACAAACAGCATTTAATTTGTGGTGCAAACTCACTTATAACACAGTTATAAATAAGCCCATCTATCTATAACTGTGTTCTTAAAAATGAGATGTTGGAAACAGCTGGTCATTTTTTTGGACCTTGTGTTAAACATTTCAGCTCCAGGTTAGTGTTCCTGAGCAGTTATCTACATAGGGAGCTTTTCTAAACATTTTTCCTTCGAGTTTCAAGAATCTGTATAACAAATAAGGTTTACTGAGTTGTGCTCTAAATCTACTATGAGGTGGTATTTACGTTTGCAATCATTTTTGAAACCATGTTTCAACCTACTGGTTTCAGGATGAGGATGAAATACAAACTGGGCGTAAAGAATGAACAAACCCGCTATTCATTCGCTGCCTCGCTCTTCCAGTCACCGGCAAGATCCGCAGTAGTCGTAAATATCCAGCAGAGGGCGAATAGAAAACTCTGGAGGCGCACAGTCACATCGACCTAAAGGCTCGGTTCCTGCCATGGGCTTCTCGACGGCTGCGGTCCGGTACCTGCGTCCGGCTGCGCTCTGCGCCTCTTTGCGCCCCGGAGCGTCCGCGGCGGTGTCCGCCACAAGAAGCCTGAGCGTCCCGACGACGAACGAGGAGAAGACCAAGGACGAGCTGCCGGGACCCAGTGTGTCCACGACCCTGTACTGGTTGTTCGTTAAAGGATATGCGAAGAACAGTCACTTGTTGCAGGTACGGGTCCAGATCCGTCAGACGAATCACCCAAACCCATAAGAAACTATCAATAAATGTATTTGTAGTTTAGGCAGCTTGAGTTTGGGACTTATCTCATATAGTCATTTATTCATTACATGGATGAGTGGAATAATTACATTCACGTCCAGGGAACAATAACTAAATAAGTCACACATTTACTATACCTGAGACATGTCTCTGAACTTCATATAGGTCAATAGAACATGTCTGCAGGGAATTGACCTTGTTTGGTCACAACAAATGCATCTATTGCTAAACATGTGAGACACCATATGTAGATGTTTCTGTACTTGTGTGTACCACATGCAAAGTATGTGGTCAGTAGATTTCCTCATGTTTTCCTGGTTTGCAGCCTGCAGACTAAAGAACAACATGTTCTTGCTCACCAATACACCAGGATACTGATTTAAGATTAAGGCCCAAAATACTTTATTCCTCCCAGTGAGAAACTGTTTTGCACACTTTTGATAGTTGTTAAGTGTAGAGGTACGCACGAGGAAGTAAGGGGGAAAAATGTACACATACACATCAAAATTTAGTTACAGTTCAGGAAGTACATCCTGCTTTGAGCCTTCTTGTTCACAGCTGAGGAGTTCCTTTTTTTCAGTCCAGTTTATTGTGCAAGTACACTTCCAGGTATTTGTGCTGAGTGTGACTCCCAGATTTCCTGAAGTCTATCACCAGCTCTTCAGTTTGGTTAATGTTCAGTTGGAGGTGGTTCTGTCCAGACCAGTCCACAAAGCTGTCCACCACTCCCTGGTACTCAGTGATGTCACCACCCTGGATACGTCCTACAAAGGCAGATGACAGGACTCTGAGTTGTACCTGAGGTTTGAGGTGTACAGGGTGAAGAGGAAGGAGACAGGACTGTCTGCTGTGGAGCTCCTGTGCTGCAGACCACCATGTCAGACACACAGTTCTGCAGGCGGGCGTACTGGGTTAATAAAAATAAAAAACTGGGTTGATATGCAACCCCATCAAGGAGTGGAGGGAGTGGAGGGGGTCGACTGAGGGTTTGACCAGAGAACGCGTGGAGTCCAGGATCAGCCTCTCTAAAGCCTTCATGATGTGAGACGTCAGAGCCACAGGTCTGTAGTCATTGAGGACTCTGGGACGTGGCGTTTTATTCACTAGCACAATGCATGACTTTTTCCACCCAAGAGGAACTTGAGGAAGGAAGGAAGGAAGAGGAACTTTTGTAACCACATTTCTCCATCACCCACATTATCTGTATGATATTTGGGTTAAGTAGTCCGACTGGTTATTCTTATGGGGCCTGATGACACGCTCCCAACATGTGCTCCTTTGAATTTGACACCAGGGGCTACAGAAGAGTCTGTACGGGCCCATGTGGCGGTCCCGATTCGGCCCATTCGATGTGATCAACGTGGCGTCACCAGAGCTCATCGCTCAGGTGATCCAACAGGAAGGACGCTACCCGGTGCGATCGGAGCTTCCACACTGGAAGGAGTACAGGGAGCTGAGAGGACAGGCCTACGGTCTGCACGTGGAGTGAGTATCACCGTGTTTACTGGGCTGATGCATGGTAGTTACTGTAAAAGGCTAAAGTTTTAGTTAGAAAAACTAAGAAAGGATAAATAAATCACCTAATAAACTTTAGCAATAAAAGTGGGGTGGATGCTCCTAAACCCAGTCTAATCCTTTGCACTAGAGAGAAAACAGAAAAGGCGACTAAAAGATAAACAGGGAGAAAAGAAATCAAGCTCTAAGGCAAAACACCTGGAAAACAGCTGTGAAAAAAGCGTACAACTCTGAACAAGAGACTCCGGAAGCGAAGGAGAACCTGGCGTCACATGAAAAAGAGAGAGAGAAAACAGGCAGGAAACAGTGTGCTCTCTACAACGCACTGACTTTCACCAGTTTCTTTACCGTATAATGATTTGCTGTTACTTTACTCTGAGCACCTGTGATGTAACTGATATAATGTCACACTTTAAATAGATCAATTCAGACCAAATAGCATGTTGTCGTCTGCATCATTTGCTAATGATCCATTTATTAGGTCAGCTGTGAAGCCGAGAGCTTTATTCAGTTTAACCGGGTCAGACTGGGCATCGTAGCAGCCAACTAACACAGACACAGAAATAAACAGAATCAGCAGTATAGGAAAAGAATCTATTTATTAACATCTATTTACATTTCTTCGTCAGGTCAGTTCCTCTTAAACCTGTCCCCTAACCAACAAGCTCCTCTGCCTGTAGCACAGGACCGGAGTGGTACCGGATCCGCAGCGTCCTGAACCCCAAGATGCTGAAGCTGCCGGAGGTGTTTGCGTTCGCCCCCATCATTAACCAGGTGGTGGACGACCTGCTGCAGCGCGTGGAGCTGCTCCGCAGTCGGAGCCGGGACCGAACCACGGTCTCGGATCTGTCGGCCGAGCTCTATAAGTTCGGCTTTGAGGGTAAGTGATGCAATAAATCCAGAGGCGGCGAGTGCCGAGGGAGGATAGACGTCTAGTGCTCCTCTCCCTGTAGGTATGTCCTCCATCCTGTTTGAGAGCAGGCTGGGCTGCCTGCAGGAGGAGATCCCCCAACAAACCCTCAGGTTCATTGCTGCTGTCAACGACATGCTGACGCTGTCTGACATGGTGATCCTGTTCCCGCGCTGGACCCGCAGCGTCCTCCCCTTCTGGAAGCGCTTCGTCCAGGCCTGGGACAACCTTTACAACATAGGTAGATCCCCATCTGGTCTCATTGTAGCCTTAGCTTCAAGTCTGTAACGTTGGATGTGTGGATGTTTGTCCTCGGGTGGCAGCAAAGGAGCTCATCGACAGGAGGATCTCTGAACTGGAGGCCCAGGTTCAGCGCGGGGAACCGGCTGAGGCCACGTATCTGACCCACCTGATGTCATCAGACAAACTGAGCCGCGCAGAGATCTACGTGACGGTCACCGAGCTGCTGCTGGGGGGGGTCGACACGGTGAGGCTGATGCTCTGCTTTGGTTTGTTACACGTCACATGAATACTTCCTGTGGTTTCAGCTCAAGTGGCTGAACAGAGTACAAACAAACCCTCAAAGCAGCAAAAGATATTTTGTTCCAAATAGAAAGATTAGAACAAACATAACAGCTGAAATCGTGTCTTACCACAGTACAACTAAATGAATGTGGAGAAGAGCAGCTTCTGCTTTTCTCTGATTCACTGAAGCAGCACAGTGATTGTTAACATTCCAGCTGTGCCTCATAGGATCTGCCTCAGCTCAGCTCATGTTGTGTAAAGGCAATGATACAGAGACACAAAAATGCTTCAAGAAAACAGTTCGTGTTCAGACAGCTTTTATATTGTAGCAGCTCAGAACCACACACATCTGATGGCTTCACATTTATCACACACACACACACACACACACACACACACACACACACACACACACACACACACACACACATCCTTGTACTTACGTTGAAGCGAGGACCTCCACAGGTAGAAAAACACGTTGTTTAAGCCCCACTTTGATGTAACCACAAGGACACACACAGACAGACACACATACACACACACACACTGATACAGAACCGGTCCAGTCACATTCCACACTGAGGCTTAGGCTCATTGCGGCATCATCTGTCACTGAAACTGGAACACAGTCATGAAAACAATACCGTGACATTCATAGCAGCTGGAGTGGTTTAGTAAAGCACCTCCTGTGCTCTGAACCTGCTTTCAGCACGTTTGTCTCATATAGTAGTGCAGCTTAAAGTGATTTACCTGCGGTGCCTTTGCACGAGATGTTAAACCTTCGGCTGGTGATACTTGAGGAACGTCTGATATGGAATCAGAATCTGATGTGTTTATAGTCGATTCTGAATCTCAGTAAATACGTGCACAGTGTGTGTGATACATACTGAATGACTGATTCATGTTGTGAATGTTTTCCTGCTTGCAGACATCCAACACCTTGTCCTGGACTTTGTATCATTTAGCTCGGGACCCCGCTGTCCAGGATCGACTGTACAGGGAGGTGAACGGTGTGTGTCCTGACAGACGTGTGCCAACCACCGACGAGCTGAGCTGCATGCCGTATCTGAAGGCCGTCGTCAAGGAGACGCTACGGTGAGCTGACACACCTGCCTCTCCGGCATGTTGGGAACTGTCCCCATACATATTACTGTAAGGAATTGCTTTTTGAACACACACACGCATGCACGCACACACATTTCCAGTATCTTCTAGAACCACAGTGTTCTAGTTTTAGACCTCTGTAAAAATATGCATCAACGAGGTGGATGTAGGATCCAGTCACTTTGCTCCTCATTCATGATTAAAGGAGGAAACATGTGGTCTCTGTTCTGTAGACTGTATCCTGTGGTGCCTGGAAACGGGCGTTTCATTTCAGAGAACGAGGTGCTTGTGAACAACTACCGCTTCCCGAAGAAGGTACAGTAGGAGCTCCGGTCGCTCAGGAAGCAGCTGTCTGTCCAGACACAGGCTTTGCTTTCAGCCGCCTCTAAACCATCGTTTCAGACTCTCTTCCACCTGTGTCACTACGCTGTGTGTCACGACGAGCACCAGTTTGTCCACGCGCAGCGCTTCCTGCCGGAGCGGTGGCTCCGGGCCGAGCAGGGCTCCGCCGGGTCCTACCAGCACCACCCGTTCAGCTTCATCCCGTTCGGCGTGGGCGTGCGAGCCTGCGTGGGGAAGAGGGTGGCGGAAATGGAGATGTACTTCACGCTGTCCAGGGTGTGTGACGCCGACAGGAAGCTTATCTATACTAGCTATAATCGACTATAACATCATTTTTAGATTAATTGGAGCATTCATTCATTCATACAATTATTCCACAACTGGAAGGAATTTAAATGTATGTGTGGCCACAGACGAAGGAAAGCAAAAGCATAAAGGCCTCATGTTCCTAGAGAGGCCTGTTAAACTGCTCACACATCACACAGCCGGTTGATCACTGTGTTAATTACTTTAAGATTTGATGCCAGAATGTAAAGAAGCTTCATCATGGCTCAGTAGGTTCCTGCAACGGGAAATACCAACAGTAACGCACAAAATGCTCGAATGCTTCAAAATATAATGAACCACTGAGCAGTTTGTGTGACCCTGCAGCTGATGCAGCACTACCAGGTCCTGCCTGAAGACGGAGCGGCAGCCGTGAAGCCTAAAACTCGGATCTTGCTCATTCCATCCAAACCAATCAACCTGCGCTTCCTGGCCAGAGCCTGAGCGGCTGAGGAGCCTGTAGGTCTGTTCCCGCTTGGCTGCTTTTGCTACTTTGATGTCATGTTCATTGTGATTTATTTGTGTGTCCAGAGCTTCCGGGAGACGAGGAGGAGCTGAGGGTTTGATCCTGCAGGTTCTGCATGTTAAGGGCACACGCATTTGTATGATGTGTTTTCTAGCTTGCTGCTCTGAGTGATGAGAGATCATCACTGTCATTGTAATCTGTGTGTGGATGTTGTTTCCAGTTTCTTGTTTTCTTCTAGTATTGTCGAGTTAAGGCTAATCATGAAAGTGAAAGCCTGCTTTCAAAACTATGCGCTTCATGATTTTGCTTCAGCAAAACAATTCAACTCACTTTTTTTTATAGCACCAATTCACAACAAAAGTTACCTCAAAGCATTTAAAAGGTTTAAGACAAAAGAAAACCTTTGGGTGAAGTCAAGACAGAAAAGGTAAAACCAAATTCATGCATCATGTACTGTTTTCTAAGAGAAGATTTACGCAGGAAGAGAGAAAGCAATGCAAAGAAGGCAAATGAAGAAAACATTAAAAGGTTCTGACTGGTAAAAACAAATACGCAGCACAGTGTTTTTTTAGAAAACAAGGTAGAAATATTAGGCTGGGCAAATAAAAAAGCAAAATGGTGCAGCAAGAGGTGAGTCAGCTCTGTAACATCATGAAATACTGGAGTCTCAGTCTCACAGCTTCCTTTCATTTTCTTATTGCTTCAGTACTTTTGTAATACTTAACACGTTTGCTTTTACTTTACCTGACTTTTATTTTCATGTGCCTTTGTTAATCTCACACACTGAGTTAGGAACTCTAACATAAAATGTCTTGTCCTTTTCACATTTTCAGGAGTCACTCTCCTGACTCTAGACCCACTGGACCATTGTGCTTTACTTCTTTGAGCATTTGAGCTGTGAACACACTGCCTCCCTCTGCTGGACACATCTGAACAGTAAAATGATCTAATGTACAAACTTGCGACATTAAATATTGTCAAATGGAGCGAATGTCATCAAATTCCTAATACAGTTTAATTTTTTTTTTATTTTGTCTCATTTTTGACCGGTTTTATAATATATAACTGCATAATAATATAACGTGACCTCGTGTCTAGCTAAAAACAAACAGATCTTTTGTATCTTACAGAACTAATTTGGACAATTTAATTTGTACTACTTTGCTTCTGCACGTGGCAGAGTTTGGGTTTGTTGCATTTATTCAACTCGTGCAGACAAAAATCAATAGTAATCTTGCGAAATCCCAATGAATAATAATAAGAGTAATCTGCAGGCTGCTGGTGACCTTAATCTTCTCTGGCAGTCGACTCAGTGCAGACAGGACTGTGGCTGTTGTGGCGAAGGTAAATTCAGATTAAAGTAAAAACGGGCTTCAGATGTTTCCAGCTGCTAAATTCAGCCTCGAATACAAACGCTGCTTCTCGTTGACGTCGCCTGACGCCGATCATTGCGTGAGGACGCTGCTCTGTAAAAAATGGCCCATAATGGGGCCGCGTTCGCCATGAACGTGTGTTTTTGTTCGCGTTTACGCTGGTACACGTTGATTATGTTCTCTATGAAACCAGACGATGCTCCGTTAGTGACAAACAGCCGCCGTGTGTCGGTGGGTTTGACGTGTGACTCTATATTCGCGTCCGTGGATGATTCACTCCAGCAACACGAAGTGTGACGAGCCTCGATGAGCCCGGACGCGTCATCTTTTGCAGCGGAGGCCACCTTCTTCCCCGATGGTCAATATCCTCCATCCGTCCGTCCGTTCATGCAGATCACAACTCGGATGGCCCTCAGCTTCGCTCCAGTGGGCGCTTACGCTTCGTAAGGCGGGATGTTCCTCGTCGTAGTCTGGTCTATGCGCGTCCTTCCCACCATGGAGTAGCGCGACAGGGACCTTCCGTCCTGCAGCCTGCGGGGAGAGACGGGGCTTCACGCAGACCGGAACGCAGCCAGCCCGGGATTACGGCGTCGAAAATGTTCGGTGTGTCAAATTCAGGAGGAGACGCGTCGACCGGATGATGGTCATGGTGAGTGGCCGCTACACACGCGTGGTTCGGCGCTTTGTCTCGACGCGCACACCTGCTGTTAAACATCACTACCTGAGGGTTCTGCCAGGAACCCAGCAGAACATGAGGCTATTAGGGGATGGAACGGTGTGATGGAAGCTGACATGGGTTCAGTCCGACCCGGATGCAAGGGTCGAGCATCTGAGCGGAACCAGAGTCAGTGAAGCTGAGCGTTATTGAGTGCTTGATGTATCTGGTTAATTAGTGGCTCATTAAACTTCGGTTCAGCGTGGAATCATGGCTTAGAGTTGAGGTGTCACGGCTGCTCTGACTCTACACAACACAATCATCAAAGTTCAGCGCTACAGTGAGAGTTTGGGGACAGGTTACAGCAGCCACATTCCTGCATCACAGCGATAAGGAACCGGCTCCAGCAGCTGTGTGGACGTAGAGGGTCCACGGTGCAGAGCGGGGTTTACTCCAGGAGCAGACATCATTGATATTCCTGTGCTTCTCCTCCAGGGCTCAGCAGACAGAACTGGGGGCTGTGAGTCACACGGAGGCAGCAGGATTAAGATGGTGGCAAAGAGAAAACAGGTCCAGAAGGAGAGTGCAGTTATGTAAGAGTCCGTGAGGATGGACGCGCTGCAGCAGGTGAACAATGACTTCATGGGCTGAAACAGTTTGTGTGGGGACGTCGTCAGTGCTGCTCAGGCTCAAAACAGTGTGACATGCACAAAGCCTCAGCGTCTTCCTCCTCCTCCTCCTCCTCGTCTCCCTGTCACCCTCAGTGCATTCTGCCCGATCACAGGAAGTGACAGCAGCCACATGCGTCCTGGCCCGTTCGTCTCAGCCTTACATAACCTGCTCAGTGAGGAGGTGTGAACATGTTGGACCCTTGGCATCGGCAGCCGTGAGTCACGTCTGTGGGTGAGAGCCACCAAACGCTGCTCTTTGGGTGCATGATGTAATGTAGCTGTTTTTATCTCTGCCTTTCTTCCCGTGCGTGCGGTTTAACCTTTATTCCACATTTCTTTGAGAGGAACTTTGGACCATAGTTTGTGAGAAGCTCTGTTGAGGAGGGAGCTGTAGAAGCTCATAACAGCTCATTAGGCCCGCTGTGGCCCAATGCTGGAGCTCAACGGCTTTAGTTAGATGGAAGCCAGGCTCAGTGTTTGTGAAACCAGACCCTGAGCTCTTGAGTCTAAAAACAACATCAAACCCTAAATTGTAGCTTCACTTTTTATGCTATGGTACAGTACAGAGGATGGTGAAAGGTCACTTGGTGCAGTGGACCCTCTTTCTCATCTCTAATCAGACCTAATGTCATCAGGTCTTTCAGCCTCGTTCCTCCTGTGGTTTCATCTGTGTGTCGTCTGTGTGGTGGTAGTAATTAGGCTACGTTCTGACCTACAGAGAGTCTTTATACAGGAGGCTCAGATGTTGCTTGGACACAACCTGGAGACTGATCCCCTCATCTGAGTTTGGGTGTAGAAGTTATGAAACTCTTGGGCCAGTTCAGTGAAAATATATTTTTATTTCAATACTTCTCAAAATGCAAAGAAAAAACAGTTCTAAAGTGAACCTGGATGTTTGGTCACGTAGTTGTAAAGTCACAGTCCAGTCAGATGCTTTGTGTTTGTTCCTCCAAAAATGAAGGTTCGTAGTCTGAACTAAACCACCAAACAACCGATGTTCATGGTTTAAGTTTGCCACACTTCATTCATGCCCAGCGCCATTAAGCTGTTATCACTGACACTGAACTTGACTCTTGACCTCTCAAGGTCACGTTCCACTGGTAGCTGACACCTGCTGCAATACAGACTAAGGGTTCTGGAATGCAAAGAACGTTAACATAGAGTGAAGTAACAGAATTACTGTTTTTTATAAGGACTAAAAACACTTTCAGGGTCTGATGCTCGATTTGAGTCATAAGAGTTACTGTTAATTACAGCAAATGTTTAGTGATAATCAACACACAGCAAGTTCATCCCCCAACACAGCAGCTCAGTGATGCATACACTTTCCTTATGTACTGTCACACAGTAAGATATTTGAGGGAGCATTAGGCTGAGAGCTGGTCTGGCTTTGCTAACTGATCAGTACTGCTCGCGCACAAACACACATTCACACACCTGTTGTGAGTTAGAATCTAAAGGAGCAAGTGACCCGTGGCAGGTTAGACGTTGTGAAGGCGGAACCTTTGTTGGTCCAGAGGCGGAAGTGGGTTTGACTGACACTTAACTCCATTTGTGCGTCACAACAAAGTGTTTCTGTTTGACCTAATTTCTGTCTGGTTCTCACTGAACTGGAAAAAGACGGGCTGAATTCACTTGTGTCCTACATTCTGTGTCTACATAGGCCCTCAGCTACCCATCACTGATAAAGTGTCCCAAAATAAATAATATATGGGCTCTTTAAATATAATATATATTATCTTCCAGAGCCTACATAATACTCTGTTTGTCATTGAACACTTTCGACATACTAAAGAAGAAGCTTGGTCATGTGACATCATCAGACTAAGATCAGCTGATCAACAGAAACTGTAAACGGGAAATGGCCTGATGGAGTTTACCGATTCCCGGAGGAATTTTTGATGTAGAAGTATGAAAACGTTATTACAATATTCCCCTTTTCACTGCTGCACCTGTTAGGATGGTTTAAACACATGGAGGAGTGGTGATGAAACTGAGCAGTGCAGTGAGTAATACACGATGAAAGTTATGTAACAGGAGGTGGGAAGCTGCTCGTGTTCTTCTTCCTCCTCTCCTTTCTGTCGCTTCTCTCTTATTCCAGCCTTTTTCAGTAACAGCTTCACTGACACAACGTTTGCAATTGTGTGCTTTTGATGGAACATATGTTACTGAGGATGTTTATAAGCTTATATTTAAAATTTGATTACTGTATGCTTAAAGAAAAATATGTCATGATGGAAGCTGTGATTTGTAATTGAGAAGCGTGCAGTCCACCGTAGCGGCAGACATGAAGTCATGGTGGTTGCCTCGTGTTTGACGATCATGCTCTTAAACACTCTACAAACACAAGAACAGCTGGTGGATCCTTCATTTAGCATGAGGACATCATGCTCTCTAACTAATAATAATAACTAATACAGAAATATTGCTGAACTACTGAGACTAAAGGAGCTGGAGGCAGATGGTCCTGAGCTGTATCACCAGAAAGTCCTGTATGAGTGGGAAATGTAGTCCTATGGTTCCCTCTGGGTGTATGTCTGTGGGAAACAGACATGTCTGTGGGAAAATCACATTTTTCACATTTTGGACCACTGAGAAAGCATTACCTAATGCAAAGACAGTATGGAGACCATTGGGTTTGGCTGGTTGCTCTTTCACTTTGCCCATTCTGATCTGGAGAAGTTGAAGAGCAGCGGATGAAACGTGAGCTCATCAGAACCACAAAATGTCCAGAGAAAGGTGCCCATGTCAATCAAGAGAGAGTGGTTCAAGCCAGGTAAGGGTCCGAATAGCACCTGGTGTCTATAGAGCATCAGAAAACACTCGGTGTGGTTTGAGTGGTGGCTTGGCGTGGGCCACTGGATCCTCGTCAACCCAGGAAGGCTCATGATGCTAATGTGGAATTAGCCTTCAGCTACCAGCAGACTGGAGAAGGAGCAGTTGATTCCAAAAGATCTACTATAAGGAAACGTGTGACAGTGCGACAGCAGGTTTGAGCAGAGAAGAGGAAATCAACACCAACACAGCAATGATTCTGAATCTATAGATGGAAGGTGGTTGAATTGTGTTCTTTAGAGAGAGGCTGGGACGGAACCAGGAAGTGTGCTTTTGAATGACAAGGCCAAGTGAATATAGGAAACCAGGAGAACACTGGACAGTCAGACAGAACGTGCAGGGGGGTCAGTGTGGGTCAGACATTGCCGGTGATGATGATGATGATGGCACAGTTTGTAGTGAAAATTTTATTTATTGTCTCTCTTTTAAAGTATTTATTGACCCAGTGGTAGTTTATGTGTTAACAAGGCAGCTCCTGCTTTTAGTATGAATGACACACACACACACACACACACACACACACACACACGCACGCGCGCTGACGTAGGAACACATTCGTTGGGAACAGTTGAGGCCATTGATTGGTTTTCACTCTGTTGCTATGGGAGTTTAAGCTGCTCAGCCATTGGTCAGACTTTGGACTGGAGCCCATCGCTGGCTGTTTGTCAGCGTCAAGGCAACAGACAGGAAGCAGGGTGAGAGGAGGAGAAGGTTGCTTTTATTGCTGCTGATTTGAGCGACGGGAGAAATAACCTGGTTTTATAAACAGATGATGATCCGTCTGCAAATATAAAACTGCTCAATTTGATCCTTGGCATATAATGGCTTAGTGCCCCCCCCCCTTCCTCTTTGGGTGATTGTGATCCACTATTTTTCTGTTTATGTTACTCTTATGGTTCAAATGTGATGCATCTGTGGACAAACAGTAATTCACATTTAGCATTGTGTTATTATTTGGGCTGCTCAGTGTTCTGTTTTATATGAAAATGATTATTCACCATAACATTAATTATAAAGCTTTGAAACATTCAACAACTCACACTTCATCTTGTTTTGCTGAGTTTTGCATCATCTGCATCTTCAACATGTGCTTGTTGCTCAGTGACACTGGAAATGGCAGAATACCAGTCCACCGCTGAACCTCTTTGCATTAGTTGGAACGTGACAACAGGCATCAGCCTGACAATCCTATAACCTCATTTAGAGGCCTGGTCAGTGGACTCTGCCAAGGTTGGCTCCAGCACAGCCACCCAACAGGCCCTGCGTCGGTGGTTCAATACCAACCACAGCTTTCATGTTAGATGGATGTTGTGATTTCCACCACCACTGGTGCAGACTCTGTGAAGCCCACGTCAGTAACGTGTCAGGATGCTGAGAGCAGGACATGGCTGGAAGCTGAATGACTGAGGTGGATGTTTTAATACAGGATCCGCCTTGTAAAGTGTTTTTATAGTAGGCATAAATTAGGTTTCATTTGAGTCTGGGAGTAGATGTTTTGACTCAGTCAGGTTTCACTAACAGGGTGACAATGCTACTAGAATTGTTGCTACAGATACAGATACTTAACTCAGCAGACTTCATTGAATGCCTCGTCCATTTCTCTGACCTCTCCTACAGATCCTCTTCCTCTGGGGAGTTGAGGCCACAGGTGCTCTTGCTGGTTCAGCTTATCCCCCTCTGCCAACTGGTGCATCCGTTTTCTCACTGCTTCTGCGGGAGAGCATTAGCATTAGCACCTTTGTCCCACAGCATCTGCTCTGAGCTGGCAGCCACAGAGTCTGCCTGTGGAGGATGTCTTCATCAGGCTCGTCCACTCTTCCTAAAAGAGATAACCTGCTGCCCTATATTGGTAAATGGTCCTGCACTTTTTCAGCTATAATATTTACAGCGGTTTCTGCACTCATTCACATTTATGCATTCACAGAGCTACTTTTCCGACACAGGGGACAGCCTGGGGTTCAGTGTATTGCCCAAGGACACTTTGGCAAATGACTTGGGCAACAGCTCTACCTCTTGAACCAATCCCAGCTGTCAGTGGATGAGAGGCAGGCTTGGGTCAGCAGCTCATCACACACCTTCAGCCAAACGGTTGCCTTTAATGCTCTTCTTCTCCTCTAGGTACAACCTTGTGGCTTGGCCGTGCTCTGTAGCCTCCGCTGTCCCCTTCCTCCCACCTGATCACCTCCTCCCGGTCAAAATGCCGACCATGCTGGAAACGGTACTGGCTCAGTCGGAGCGGGAGCTGGGCCCCGGGCGGCTGAACGGCTGCGAGGCATCCAGCGGCCGCTACAAGCTGGTTCCCTCCGTCATCTGCTCCATGTGCTGTCTCTTTGGCATCATCTACTGCTTCTTCGGTGAGTCTGTAAAGTGCTGTTTCGCTCACTTCGTGTAGGGTTTGTGTGATATCCTAAGGCTTCATCTTCCTTCAGGCTATCGGTGCTTCAAAGCCGTGATGTTTCTGACTGGCCTCATGTTCGGCTCCGTCGTCATCTTCATGCTCTGCTACAAGGAGCGCGTGCTGGACACCCAGCTCAGCGTGGAGGCGTCCGTGGGCATTGGCCTGGGCATCGGCACGCTCTGCGGCCTGGTCACCATGCTGGTCCGCAGCGTGGGCCTCTTCATGGTGGGCCTGCTCCTGGGCCTGCTGTTGGCCGTGGCCACCCTGGTGGGCATGGAGGAGCTGTCCGACAGCCCCCCGCGCTCCGTCTGGGTGCCTCTGGGCGTGCTGCTTGGCCTGGGCATGCTGTTCGCCGTGCTCACCCTGCAGTGGCAGCGTCTGTTTACCACGCTGTCCACGGCCGTGTTCGGCGCGGCCGTCATCACTGTGGCGCTGGACTACTTTGTGGAGCTGTTTGCCCTGGTTCTCTACATGTACGAGCGCATGAAGGCAGCACCAGCCAAGCCGGTGTGCTGGCTGATGTGGGTGGTGCTGGGCGTGTGGCCGGCCCTCACGCTGCTCGGCGTGGTCATCCAGTGGAAGGTGACGGCCGGGGGGTACTCCCACACCAAGGGTAAGGAGACCTGTTTGGCTTGTGACTGTGGCTGCGCAGAACAGGGACTGTGCTCAGCAACCGCCCTCTGTGCTCCACAGTCATCATCAGCCGGCAGCAGAGGAGGATGCAGGTGATGCGGATTCGCCAGCGAGACGAGCGTTACCACAACAAGAAGAAGAAGAAGCAGCAGCACGGCTCCGCCTCCCACCACCACCAGGCCAAGCAGCTCCAGGAGCCTGCCTACCGCCGCAAGCCCAACCCCATACGCCGCTACGACACCGACGTCCTGTCACCAGTCAGTTTGCTTCTTACTGTACAGTGTGTCGTGCCTTCCTGTCTCCTGCCTAACTAACAGAGCTAACGTTGTGACGTTAATGTTACGTTTATGTTTTTTTATAATCGGCCTTTCCAACATCAATCTTTCTGTGCTTCGTCCAGAGCTACATCCAGAGCTTCCGTGACAGACAAGTGCAGGCGCAGCCCTTCCCAGGCCACTTGATCGGTGAAGCCCATGCTGTGGTGGACGTAGCCTACAACCGCAGCTCCATGCCTCCCCAAACAGAAGCGGCAGGACCTTCACTGCGAATCTGACCAATCGTCCGGCCCCCTGAGCCCTGAACGCATCACTGAGCCTGGAACATACATGACTGTATAACAGACAAACAAAGAGGTTCAAAAACAGTTCTAGAAAGAAACAAACTGGTTTATCCCTTCATTCATTGTTATAAGGTGAATCTGTCTGTAAGGCTGCTGCTGCTGCAGCCGTGCAGAGCTTCATCCATGCACTTAAATGACCTGTGCACTCACTAGTCTTAGGCACTTTTTCCTGAGTCCTGCTGGAGTCCAATCACAGGGCGGGGACACATATAGACCCAGTCAACCTGGCTGCATGTCTGCAGACATAGTGCCACACAGCAAGGCACCTGGACGACCCCGGAATTGAACCCTTCTTGCTGTGAGGCAAAAATACTAACCACTACACCACGGTGCCGCCACAGCCTGTCCAGTACGTCACTGACTCATGTCAAAGCGGTTCAGATTGGAGCTTTGGTGCAGCCAACCTCAGGTTCTCACACAGGCTCTGTATGAACATCAAAATACAACCTTACCCTTGTGGTATTTCTACAAACTCCTGCTCTCTAGATGAGTTCTCTGCCTGCAGTCTTTTTAAATGTCCAACAAATAGTGTATAAAGGGAAGTAAGGGCCGTTAAATGCAAACTGTGCCATGTGGACTAGAAACATCCTCCTTGAGGTAAGGATGTTACATTTTGAAGGGTGGAAACCCTTCATCACTCTGGTGCTGGATGATCCTCTACTTCAACTGTTAAATGGGTGCCTTGTCCCTCCTTGGACAGGACTATTCAGGAACCGGAGGGGGGATTATTGGCAGATCTCCCATCAGTGGCTTGTTTTTGCTGTGCATGTGAACACAGAAGGAGCCATAAAGCTAAAACAGCAGCAAATACATCCTGAAGAGGCCAGGATCTATGAGACCGATTGGGTTTTAGCTGATGGTCGGAAAGCCATATTTGCATTGGTACCTCAAATCAAACCAAACAACATTTAAAATGATAGAAAAATGTTTCCTTTCATCACTGCAGCTTAGAGTTCGATCTCTGACAGATTCTGCTGTGAACCTTAAATGTCCCGTTATGCAAAAGGCACCTTTTAGATTATCTGGTGCATTTATGTGACAACATGGTGCATGTAGACACAGTGTGGTAGAAGTTCACTTCCTGTTTTTTGCACATTTGGCTCATTAGTCTGATCCCTTTGTTCACCTTGTTAACGAGTGTCATCTCACAGCATCACCACAGGCTCGGCCCAAAACTAACCTGCACCCGACTGCGATAGAATCAGAATCTGAATTGAGATCGGAAAGGTGAGGTTGTTCTCTATAACAGTACAGTATGTGACGTACCTGCCTCTGTCATCGCTCTGTCAGAATGAGTTCAATGCCAGCAATCAGCCTGGATGATGACAAGGATGCTGTGACCTGACCTCCTCTACGTTGTACTTCATACATTTAGGCCTGAGACATCAGACACCATAGGCTGACAAATAGGGGGATCCACAGCAATATTTACAGACGCCCTACTGAGACAACGAGGTCCAATATTGCTTGGCCAGAACCAAACTAAATTAGTGGTCTAACTGAAATTGAAAATAATTTTTGCTAAGAATGTTTATGTGTCTGTGTACATACAGTAAGTTGTGGCTCTCTTCGTTTTTGTAACATCATATGCGCTGGCCTGAAGCGTTAGGAAATTACTGGAAATTAGGAGCATAACAAGCAACTAATTAAAACTTTACCATTTGGTCCAATATTTTTTAGGATTTTTTTTAGAATAATTTGCCACATTGTGTCTGAGGCAGCATCTGTACAGGGACTAAGCTAAAGCGGTGCAACCTCGTCAAACCCAAAATAGCATCCTGTGAAAACAGTCGACAGCATTGTCAGGCTGATGTTGTGACAGCGTCACAGTTTACACCTTTGGAAGTGAAACTAAGCAGCTGATGGATCATTCTAGATTTTGAATCCTATGTAGAAAGAGGCTACTTCAATAATGTTAAATGCATCAGAGCTTTGCTTGATGCTATCTGGCCTCTCAGTTTGAGTTGTCCCCGTTGTGTTAGATAGAACACAAGAAATCCACCAGATCGTCAAGACTCTCAACCTTCTGTTGAAAATGTGACGACTGTAGCACTTGTTACATTTTCTTCACAGATTTCCTGCCAAACCTGTTGTGGAGACGCTGGTGAACACTTTTATTGGCCTAATTTTACACCACAATGAAGTTGTGAAAACACATTTAACCACGAAACTTTACACGCCATTATCTTGATTTGTCTGGTGTCCTAATCAAAGCACGCTACAGGAACGAGTCCAGGCTGAGGTGTCACTGTAAATAAGGCCCAGTGCGTCTGAATGGGACCAGTGGCCATACTAACCTACTTAGTTCCCATCCCACGCGTTGATTTTCTTATTTGAATGATAATGTGATTTTTTTGTTGCTCTCTATTAAATGACAAGCAAACAACGACGAACTGTACATTGTTATTTGTCTGAAGCCAGATACGTGGTCTCATCCCCGTCAGCCCAGCGTGGCTTCACTGTGGCTCCCCCCAGACACGTTTCATCACTTCTTGATGTTCATCAATGTGAAGTTTGTACAAACAGTAAAACACAGAAGCCACTTTTTTACTTTTCTTTTAATTAAAGCTTATTTTCTTGTGATTTAATGACATGCTTTTCTGGTAGGATGTATTTATTTGCTGATCTATTTATTTCTCTGTAGACGACACTGACAAGTCAGCACTGTCGGCCAGTAACGGACTATGACCATTAAAGCATGTGTTCCTGTACATGATCAATGTGTGAGTCATCTTCCGCACACAAGGACATTCAGACATCAATCAGCCAGAGCACCAAGCCATTTATTGGCACATTGTCTGAAGGGATTCTTCTCTGCTTTTTACTCTATCGTTTTCCTCTCATATCTAAACATTTCATCATCTCCTCCACCTCCTCATCTGTGTCTGCCCTTTGTGTCCCTTTTAAATAGCAGACACACATTTCCATACATTCATTCTCATAACGCTCCTCACTGAACAAGCCATTGACATTAACGGTGCTGCTGTGTAGAAGAAACCAGCGGAAGGAGATGGAAGACGTAAAAGAAACATCCACTGCTCAACGTATGTTTCTTGTATTTTCTGGGGATGTGGTTAAGTTTTTATGATGCAGCAGCAGAATGATTCATATTTCTGATGAAAATTATTTTTTGTTTTCTTATTCTTAAGAGGTAGTGCTAACCTGTTGACCTCCATATTTAGACTAAATGAAGTTGACAAAACATTAGAAGCGTCTCCTTTTATAAAGCGACCTCAATAAACATATAGTAGAATTAGGTTTAAATTTAAAATCTTATAAGCCTGATTTTTGTGCACAGGCTCTAAGAAACATCATCCTCACCTAAATGTCCTTTTATTACATTTACATGTGTTTGTGGTGAGCCACTGAGAAAATCCCAAAACTAATCGAATTTTGTATAAAAACACATATGAAATAAAAGAGATAAAGCTTTTGCACTGTGGCCGATGATTAAGAGAGCACGGTTTCTGTTGGGTATGAATTCATTTCTAGTCGACAGAATATGTGTCTCAGCTAGAGCTCCCAGTCTGAGATTAAACGACTGTTGCGTGTTGATTATTGTGTGAGTTTTGCCATGTACAGTTTCGCACACTGTTCATTCAGGGACCTGCTGTCACTATTAATATGTTTATCACACACACCTGTTTACTTCATATGTGTGATGCTAATCTAACAAATGGACTTTATATAACTTTTAGAATATTCTGGGATGTAAATAGAAGGAGGTCATTTCTGGCCGAGAGGAAGATTTTTCTGTTTCTTTGCAAAACAATAATAATGTATATGTAATCTGTGACATATCTCAGATATGAACTATTAATGAAACAAATAACACTGACAACACTGACAATTTCACATTGTTGTGGTTATTTCCTAGTATATATTAGCGAAATAAACTGGCTTTTAAATGGTTAAAACAGGTTTTTAACCTGTTTTAACAACTGCATTACTACTGGAGTGGCTGCACTGCCCTTAATAGCAAATAAACAGCCCTTTGGGGTCAAAACTTTAAGCTGTACCAAATAAAGTGACTAGCAAGTTTATAGCATCACCGTTTAAATTCACATGTTGCAGTAAATAAGAACCATTTAGGCCATAATGATGTTTTGTAAAGTCTCCTTCTTGTTTTATTGACTTTTTCCTTTTCCACCTTTGTTCGTTGCAGGATAGATGTTTGTTTCTTGTCTGCTGCAGGTGGCTACACGATGTCCTGCTGGTGCTGAGTTGACTCGCTGACGACCTGCAGGCCACAAACAGTCACATAGTCAAAGCCGGTCCAGATAACAGAGATAACAGAGATAACAGATGATATGATCCAGACAGAGATGACAGAACATCAGGGAATTAAAACGCAGCACCTTGGAGACAAGATATAAAATATTCTATTGAGTGAATGGGATTTTCAGTTCAACTTTAATAAAAGTTGAATGATGTTTTAAGGTACTAGAAAAAAGGTGCAAGCTGAGACCCTATGGTGCAAAAGTGTGCAGCTAACACCAGCCTCCGACTTGTCAGCACCTGCCTGAGGCTGTATGTTGATCTGTGGGTGGAGGGTGCTTGGATGGTGCTCAGCTCGTGCTGCACGTGTTGGCCTGTCTCTGAATAATGTGAACATTGCAGACACGACTGCACAAACTGTGCTGCCAGTAAAAGGACATGACAAGAGCGTAACAGCAGCAGCTAACACAACACTGATGCATGTGTGCAAACAACAGGTCAACCCCAGGAGGCCACAGGGGCCCAATGAGAACATGTATTACTTAGTGACACCTATTTATCACAATTTAATTTTCTGATGTTTTAAGAAAGAAAATAAGCCTTAACAACATATTTACAATATAACACAGAGACAAGACAACATATTGAAACCCTGTCGTTAGATTTCTCATTGTACTGTACCTCTCCATCGCGGGTCTCGATGGTCTTGATGAGCACAGTTTTCTTTGAATGCATCTCAGACGAGCGCTGGTGGTCGGGGTTCGTCTCTGTTCCAAAGTGTTTGCATAGCATTAGTATTGATGTCATATATGGTTATCTGTTAATAACATTTCCCTTTAAGCCAGACAAAGATAAAAAAAGGGTTGAGACCTTGACCTAATAGATACATTAACTTCTGAAGGTATTAGACATTATTGGTCAATACGTTAAATAGATTTAAATCACATTCTGCTTCAGATTCAATCATCAGTTAATTAAAACAATTGATTCTCTTATTTAGTAGTTGATTTGTCATAGGCCCAGTTCTGTTGGGAGATGTGAGTCCTCTAGTGGTACATCCAAGTAACTGTGATCACCTCGGAAGCTCAAGGTGGAGTAGCTATGGACAGGCAGGGCGATCCTGCACAGATGAAACAGGAGCATGATGAGTGACAGGAACACGATGGATGAAAAGCAATTAAATAGTTCAGATCTGCCAATATCTGGATGCAACCATTCAGCATTTTAGAAATATAATCTTTCAACTTTAATCTTCATTTACTTCTAGTTCCTGTCTTTTACTCAATGCATGTTTCCTAATTTAGTCTTGATGACAGTGATCACACCTCCGGCACACTACAGGCCTTTGTAGCAGTGTGACACAGTCTAATTTGTGGATCATAATGCTTTTATACATTTTATTTTAATTGCAGAAATCATCAGACTGGCAGAATTATTACACCATGAACATTAATTCAGAAGCATCAACTTAACTGTAATTACAGTTAATCAGCTTAAATACATTACATCTGGTGCAACTGGTCAACTGCCAACTGCTCATCACCTGCTCTCCTCGCCTTCCAACAGCTTCCTGTAGGTGGCGATCTCCACGTCCAGCGCCATCTTGACGTTGAGCAGGTCCTGGTATTCGCGGAGGTGTCGGGCCATCTCGTCTTTCATGTTGGCGATCTCTGCCTCCAGCCGGGCGATGGTCTCCTGGAACCCGCCAGCCTCACGGCCGTAGCGGTCCTCCATGTCCCTCATCTGCCTCATCAAAGACTCGTTCTGGATTTGTCAAAGTAAAAGAGTAAGGACTAAACTAGAGTAACATTAGTGCACACATTGGTAAAGGAGGTTTGTGTGACGTACGGTGCCCTTAAGGGAGTCGATCTCACAGGTGTAGGCCTGAATCTGATGCCTGAACTCCATGGTTTCCTGACGAGCCTGCTTCAAAGCCTCATTGTTCTTGCTCACTGCCTGGTTCAAGTCAGACACCTGCAGAAGACAATGGTCTGGTGTCAGTGTCAGATCTGTCACAGTGGCCTTACTATATAATTCATCGCGCCTCACCTTGGACTTGTACCAATCCTCAGCCTCTGCGATGTTCTTGGCAGCAATGCCCTCGTACTGGGCCCTGATGTCCCTCAGAGCTGCTGTCAGGTCCGGCTTGGACATGTCCATCTGGATCTGAACCTGAGTCTCTTGCATTTGGGCCTGCAGCTCACGGATCTCCTGTGGGTGGGCCAGGAGGAAAACGATGACCTGATGCTATTTTCAGGCTATTATATCAGTGATATAAAAGAAATCTGTAGCATCCCACCAGAGAAACAAACACCCTCTGATTTAAGACCAGGCTTAGAACCTTCCTTGGTGTAAAAATTCTAGTTAGAGCTTCAGGTCTTTGTGAACCATTTCTTGGTTAAGCTGCTACAGACTTAAATGCTGGACGTCCTTCATACACTGAGCTGTTCTAGTTTCTATCTACTTATTCTATTCACTGAATATGTACGTAACTAACTTGTTTTCTCCTGTAGTTCTTTGTCTATCTACAGGAACCATCAGACTCAGAGCTGTTCAACTGGACTGTCTGTGTTCAGTTGCTTGTTTTCTCTCTTGTCCATCTCTCACCTCAACCAGTTGAGGCAGACCCACATAAACCTTGGTTCTGCGGCTTTTTGCTTTACTGCAGCTATTAAAGTTTTATTAACATCTGTTAAAAATGTATTTAAATGTATTTATAATTGTTTAATTTTAATTGAATTAGGATGTGTTCAGCTAAACTGTGAATTGCTGCTAAAAATGACTGAACTCAGCTTAATCCAACATAAAACACATTAGAACTTATTAGGCTTTAATATACAGTAGGAGCAGTAACAAACCTCTTCATGGATTTTCTTCAGGAAGGCGATCTCCTCCTGCAGTGTCTCAATGCGCCTTTCCAGGTCCAGACGGGCCAGAGTGGCAGCATCCACATCCTTTAATTTGGTGAATCATGAATCATGTGAGAATAAAAATGGCCCATGACAAATGGGTTTCCTAATGACTTTTTACATTATCAGATGATCCTTAAACTAAAAGTACCTTGATATACAGTATTCAAAGAATAATTTGAATAATTTTAAATTTATTTAGTGGTATATTTTGGCATGAATCTAAAGGAAGTGATGTGTGCATCGTGTTTCATTGTTGGTGGATACAAATTTAAAATGAATCTACTAAATCTACTACTAAATACATACAATACAAAAAAATACAATACATCTACTAAATACATTATTTATTGATCTTGCATTAGGGTTAATGCACATGACTCACCGCCCTGAAAGAAGCCAAGGTGTTTTCTGCTTCCTCCTTCTGGATAATCTCCTCCTGAAGTCTGGAGATTGTGAAGGCAACACAGAAGAGGTCAGAGATCCCACCTTCGCATCACAGCTGCTACGTTTACTTTTTGGATAACTGAACTCAGACTAATGATGCAAGAACAGACAACATTATATCTAGAAAATCTCCTAGAAATCTAGTAGTTTTGCGGAGAGTTTTACACGTTATTAGAAGGCTCTTTACACAGTTCATGATGAACATCGCTTGTTGCTTGAAGTGGAAAAAACTGTGACTGTACAAAACCCCTCCTGCAATTGAATGTGACTGAGTCCGAGTGAAACTTCTTTGACTCCTGACTATTCTAGATCAGCTGCTGCATAACTGTCTTCTCTCTTATTAAACAGTCACTTGAAATGTAAATGATCAGAGATACTTCAGATGTGCTTGAGCTCTTTCCTGTCCTTTTATAGAAGAGTTCAATGTAAACACAATGTCTGTTTGTGTGTGTGTGTGCGTGTGTGTGTGTGTGTGTGTGTGTGTGTGTGTGTGTGTGTGTGTGTGTGTGTGTGTGTGTGTGTGTGTGTGTGTGTGTGACAAGCAAACCCCAAAAAGACACCTGGATGACCCTGAAATTGAACCCACCACTCAAAAGAACCAACAGAACAAAGATGCATAAAGTGAGATCTAACCTTTAGAAATGCCAGATAGGACTATGAAAACACACAGAATGAAATAAAACACAAGTGATATAATGTCCACATCTAAAATGTCCTTAAAAAGATGCAAAGTTCCCTTAGAAAGAATTAAAACAGTGTAAATGAACCTGTTTCTCTTTTTAAAGATTCCAGTTTGTTCATGTTGGTGAGGAATCTTCCATTAACTCACACATTAGCCAAAGAGATGCTTCCAGTCCAGACTACTCTACCTCCTCCACATTAAGGGCATCCAGTCAAAGCCCAACGCTGAGTTTAGAGTTAGCATATTCCACCTGTCTTTCCACTTCAGTTCTTTGTCCTTGCTTACAAAGCATCTGATGATCAGGCTGCATCATGCTGCATATCAACAACCTTGTTAGTGGGTTTAAGCTTCCACGTACAGAACAAAGGCAGAGCCTCCAGCTTCCAGTTGGGTTCAGGAAGCAGACGCCCTTTGACTGAGCTTGTTTGGATCTGACTCAGGTCCCTCTGAAGCGTATGATACAGATTTAGATGCTGAGGTTTGTGCAGTTGCTGCCTATTTGCTGCCTGTTGTTTCTCTTGTCTCTTCACTGACCCGAACCTCCAGACACTCACTTGTCTCTACACACAGTTCTTTGGTGCATGTCTCTGACCTTTCATGTGGTTGGTGTCAATAAGCAGCATTAGTTTTTCAGATGCTTCACTTAGTAACACTTAGGAACCGGTCTCTTCTACACACAACAGGAAAGAATTGCTGTTGATCTAAATACAAAAGTTGACTAATCCCACCCACACACAAACACACACATACACTGACTTCGTGTTTAGGTCACACACTTCACCGACACCTCACACCTGAGTTTGAGCTTGTCCAGGTCGTCGGCCAGACCGTCCCTCTCCACCTCCAGGCGTGAGCTTTGGTTGGTTAGGATCTCGATCTGCCTCCTCATCTCCCTCATCTCCTCCTCATATAGGTCAGCGATGCGCGTGGGCTCGCGGCCACGCAGACGCTCCACCTCCACCGTCAGTGCCTGGTTCTGCTGCTCCAGGAAGCGGACCTTCTCGATGTAGCTCGCGAAGCGATCGTTGAGGTGCTGCAGCTCGGCCTTCTCGTTGGTGCGCGTGGTCAGGAACTCCTGGTTCAGGGCGTCCGCCAGGCCAAAGTCCAGGGTCTGGCCTATGCCGGCGTAGGAGCGGCCGACAGAGGCCCGTGACGATGCCAGCGGCCTGCTGTGGTGGCTGGAGGAGACCAAATAGGCAGGCGTGCTGCTGGTCCGGGTCACCTCATAGACCCTGGAGGCCACGTGGCTCCCGCTGCCGCCGCTCTGGCCCAGGAACGAGCGGTTGAGGGAGGGTGAGGCGTAGGTACCATGGCCAAAGGTGCGACGGTAGGAGGAGGCCGTCTGTCCAGAGGAAGTGTAGCAGGCCATGATAGCAGAGAAAGGCTGGTGAGGGCTGCAGCAGAGACAGGACAGACGAGCACCCAGCCGCTCGGGACTATTTGTAGTCCCCCCTCCCTCAGTCCTACCCACCCCTCTGTCCTCCCTTTGGCTCTCTGGCTTTCTCTCTCCTTCTCCTGGTTGTCCTTCTCTCACTTCATTCATCTCCACGTTCCCTTCTCCTCCATGTGACAACTCTTTCTCTCTGCTATAAATGTGTTTCATCAGTTGTTACCCACTTCCCAGTAAGTGTTTCCATCTCCGCTCTCATAGTTAACACTTTCTGATTTAAGGGTGGCAGAACGTGGGTGACAGATGACACAGTATGGTGTCTATATACAGGTGGTATATACACATTAAATTGTAATAGACAAAGTTATTGTCATTCTTTCTTGAGCTGGAGGACCATTATGAGGCTGGTTGTCCTCACTGGGAGCTTTGGTTGGCAGAGGACTTTAACCATATCTTCAACTGGTCCTTACTTCAGTCCACTGTTCCTCCTGCCTGAAACAACTCACCCTCCACCTCATTATATCTTATATTTAATTCATTATTTTTATGTTGGTGGATTGTTCTTCTACATTTAATACCATACTCCTGCACAGGCTGGTGCACAAATTCACAGACCTTGCACTATCAGAGTCTATGTGCAGGTGGGTTTTCCTGTCTGACTGCTGCGGTTTAGCATGGGCACCCAGATCTGCACAGACCTCAGCCTCAGTTCTGTGAAAACACATGACTCTCACCCCAGCAGTACTATGCATTACTACAGTACCACCACTGTGGTCGGGCTCATCTCTGGTTCTGGCTACCAGGACGGGGTGAAGACGCAGTCTGTGCGCTGCCCAGTTTCATTCTTCCCCACTTTTCTAAAATTTGATTAGAAGGAAACTGCGATCACAAAATGAAGTTTGTGTGTGAAACTTGTGATTGTTGTTGGATATTATTATCTAACTGAATGAGGCTTCATAGAGAAACACAAACCATGAAAACACTGGTGAGTAGAGGACGATTACACCTAAACCCTGTTTTCTGTATGAAGGTACTAAATCTGCTAGTTAGATACAGCGTGTGAGAAATGAGCTAAAAAGATCAGTAACATCAGCTGTTTAGTGTCGTTACTATGGTAACAGCTAGTTGTATGAGTGTTGGTTAGTCTGTCTTGTTTCGTTTGGTCTATTATATTCCACTTGTCCTATGTCTGTTGGTCCTGTTTTTTCTCCTTTCTTGTCTTCTTGCATGTTGCTACATTTTAGAGAGTTGTCAGTTCACCTTTATGTTGATTGTTTAAATACTGTATTTCCTGTCTCCGGTCTCATCGTATGCTGTTGGGTCTTGTGTCCCTGTTTATCTTATCTTACCCGTTACTGAGTTGATCTGGTGATTTAGTATTTTTCCAGTAAGAGGCTTCAGTCAACCTTTAGCAGCCGTCCTCTGCCTCTCTAGTATTTGTCAAACTACTGGGCTGAGGCTGTCAGCACTGAAAGTCATTTTGTTTGTCTTGACCTGTCAGTATAAGCAGTGTTTCAAGTGAGCAGGCATCATGCCACATAATGCCACAGCAGTCATCTGGGTACTACAGTGAAAACACCCATCTGTGTTTAGCGCTGAACAATATGTTCTACAACACCAATGTACCAACCGGTTCAGATGCAGTTGAACCATGTTCTGTGACTGTGACTGTTACTCTATAATAAAGGAATCTCTACAGTGATGTTATGCTTGATTGGAGACATGACTCCGTTGTTATTTCCTTCTGGACCTCTGTAACTTCCTGCTCACAGTTAGTCCCAGTGTCTTGTTAAATACCCTCCAGTTAGTTTAAAAAGCTGCAGCCAGAGTCTGATTGAACTCAGGAAGAGTTCAAACCCCTTTTATTTACTTACAGAGTACTTAATGATGGAGCTTCACCATATCCTCATACATGTCACCACTTACTACATGACAGGTGTCAGGTTCTAAAACACTGACTGAGCTCATGTCATAGTCAGTGAAGATGAACAGCCTGTTTATTCCTCTTACGTAGCTGAGTTTAGTTGAACTTGTTGAGTCATGCAGTTTCAGAGAAACATATTTTACTCTCTCAAATGTGATCTCAGGCCATAACAATGTGGCGATGCAGGATGGTGGCTCTCAGGACATCATCCTCACATGGTGAGGTGGCTCAGGTTGATAAAGACGGCAGCTTTTACCGACGTGCCTAAAAAGGCAAAGTATGCCATCCTGACATACACAAGCTTCGAGGCAGGAGGCGGATTTCAAATGTGGCTCCTTCTGCCAGCAGAGAAACTGGACTCAGCTGTGCTTGAGTTATAGTAAAAGTACACTTAAAGGGAGGCTCTGTCGTCAGAGCTTCCTTCATTTTCTGGATAGATTCAAATTAAGTGTATTATTAATTTGCCTAATTAGAAGATTTGTCATTGAAAAGTTTCATGAATCAGAAACAAAGACTTGGGTCTGCAACAGAGAATCAGAAAAACATCTACTATTTAACCAACTGACTCTAGTCTCTTAGACACAACAATGGATGCCTGTCAACTGTGTCATTTACAAATATGTCTAAGCCCTGTTAAGAAATAAAACGAATTAAAGTGATAAAACTAAAACGAACAAATGAAGATGTGAAGTGAACTATGGATTCTGGGAAGCTTTACTCCTAAACTATGAATGCAAGACAAACGTTTGGAAGGAGATATTTGGAGTCTGACTTTTCTTTGTAGGTTCTCTGACAATGCTCCTGACAGAAATGATTGTATTTACCAACAAAATAACAAATTTCACTGTCACTTTGATTCCAGACAAATCTGTTACCAACTTAGCCTGGAATTTTAGAATGAAAGGATCACTTATTGATGTTTTATCAGCCCTGGGTCTGATAGAATAAACGCTTGAGTGTTGATAATGTCACCCATGTTACAGTGTCTATTCCTCTCGCCAGCTTTGATTTAAATTTTTCTCAAACTACAGCCTCAGGTCTATTAGTCTGACTTCATCTGACTTGTTTTCAGTTCCTGCCCTGAGGCTACACTCGCAGGTACGATGGGTACCAAGCGTGAGCTCCTGTAATTAAACCATTACGAAGACACTGGTGTTTAGAGGATTTCCCCATGGATCTCCGTATGTTCATCTCTCCCGCTGCTGCACCCGTCTATTAATAACTGAACGCGTGTTGTCGTCCCTCTGGGTTTTTTCATGAGCAGGCGAAGCGATGCGAGGCGACAGCTGAGGTAAACACCTCTGTTCATTGGTTACTGATTCTCTTCCCCTGGGTGTTCAGGACTGTATAAGGCTGGTTCCTGTGGTGTTATACTGATGAATGGTTGAACAGAGACAGACAGAAAGTAAACTATGACCAGCAAGGATTAAGAAACTGCTTAAATCCAAAGAGTTCTCATCAACGCTATTACATGTGGTTTCAAAAGGAATAACACATTATTTAGATATGTAAAATGTATATGTCATATTAACTAAATAAAGATTACAGTATGCATGATATACATGTAAAAATACATGTAAAAATACAAAAAACAATACAAATTACACAAGTGTAAAAAAACGTGTGAAATTAAATATTGGGGGGCTTGTTTGTCTTAGGCCAGAGGTTACCAGCACTTAGCCTAGACATCAGTCTAAATATCTGGTGCTGTTAAATCAAGTCAAAACATGTACTGCAGTAAGGTAAATTAAAACAAAGTGTGAAGAGTCCAAAACCTCCTGATTTTGGAGAAATTATTTCTTCTCAGTTGCATCACTTTACAGATTCTAGTGGTGTTGTCACCTACATTCCTGCTGCTGTAGAAAAATTAAACACACACACAAACACTTGTAAAAACCACACAATTCTCCAATGGACTTGACAGCAGCTGTGGTAGGAGCCGAATGGACAGATAGTAGAAACTGGAGATGAGGCTGCCCCTTATTCTAACAAACTACACAAAGGTGCATCTCCAGGTTTGGTAGGAGTATTTGCAGCCCAATGTTAACTTGGCTGTATTAAACTGAATGAAGCAGGTTGTAGTGAGTTTGAAGAAAAAATACTGTAATTATAGTGAGTATTATTCCATAAAAAGAGTAAAGGGGATGTTAAGCAAAGAAAAGCCCAAATTAGAAGAGATATAAAGGTAACAAACACAAAGGTCCAGTGCCTGTGCTGAGCAGCGATAAATACAGGAAAAGGGGTAAAAGGTGAAAGTGATTAGGGTGTTAGATTCAATGGACGAAGCCAAGGAAAGATGACAGAAGGTTGTTGCCATGTGAATATGAAAGAAATATAAAAAAATTAAAAAAGAATTGCGTAGACGTATTAGGACAAAACCCGATAAGGTTAAAAACTGAACCAGGTTCTGGAGCGAGGCTTGAGATCAGGTCAGGAGTGTTACTCTTACCTTGGACACAATGAGAATAGGACACACAGACTCGATTATTGTGTTATTAAAATAAGTAAGCACCACACAGATTATGTGTATGTGTGGTGGTAATAGTGATGGTTTGATATGGAAAAAAAATCTGTATAACTGCTGAAACACTGTTAGGTCCAGTAGGTGGCGCTAAGGCACATTAAGAGAAGATGCCAACCGCCATTAATAGACGAAGAAGAAGAAGAAGCTGAGGAGGAAACGAAGAAGAAGAAGCTGGACCTCTTGACTGTCAGGAGTCGCTGTCGTGCTGTGGCTTCCTCTTTTGGAGCCAGCTGATCTGTATTGTTTCCTGTTACTCAGTTCAGACAGGTAAGATCCGTGTAAGTATCGGTTACAGGTTGTGGCTTCTTTACCCAGATCTGTTGAGATTGTGCTCAGCAGTGGGAGGAACGAAGAAGAAGCTAGACGCTCAGATTTGCCTGCGCAACCACAGATTTGTCCGTCAGCTGATCAGACTTTAACGTAGACATAAGCAGGAAACCTTGTCTCACTTATTGTTCTTGTTGTAAGACCCGAGAGGTAAAATCACGCCGTGTCCAGGTTGGAACTAGCTGCTTCAACCACTAGCATCGTTACTTATGATGAACTTTCATGTTGCTTCAGTGTGTGACTATGAAGAGCTCCAAAGACGCCGTTCAGGCAGCTGCCAAAGAGTTCCTGCAGTTTGTCAACCGAGGGACGTCTCCATATCACGGTAAAGTCTAAAAAGACTGGCTTTAATACTTGTTTTAGTCTTCATCACAAATGCAAATGCAAATACAACTCCTAGCGCCAAAACATTCACACATTTAGTTACAAGTATATCATTACGTATTGCAAAATTAAATACTTTCTAATCGAGCCCACGACTGTGAGCTGAGAATCTCAGTGTGTTGAGTAAATTGGCGGTAGTGCGTCCACCAGCCGACTTTGAGCTCTAGATAAGATCCTTATTTCATCACCTGTCTCACCTTTGCTCTGAGTCTGTCAATAGAAAGTAATAAGCATACAGTACAAAACTCAGAACAAGCCTCCAGCTCTTGTTAAAGCTAATTCATCACTTTCTGTCTCACTTCAGCCAAAAGCAGTACTTGAACTGACACCTTTTTATGCAAAGGCAATAAGATAGATATATAACCTAACAATAAGATAAATAAATGGCCTTTTCTCTGGCTTTGCAGTGGTTGATGAGTGCCGTCGACGTCTGTCGGAGGCTGGGTTCATCGAGCTGAAGGAGACTGAGCAGTGGGACCTCAAACCGTCCAGCAAGGTGAGTAAGGAGATCTCATTAATATCAACAAGTTCTTTAAGATCACTTATTCTAGCTTTCTCAATAATACTTTTTAAATGCATCATATCCATTTAGTAATTGCACAACAAGCTTCCAATAAGACAAATAAATGTTTGGGCAAATACATTTAAATTCATAATCCAGATTCTTTGTCTAAAGCCTGTGACACAGCGAGATAAGGTTAATCAACATAATTTACCGTTCGCCACTGGTGAGTGTCTTTCGTGTTATCAGCTGATGCAGGAAACCAGAATCGAACTGTCCATTTTATTTTGTGAACTTGAAATGAAATGTTAAAAATTACAAAAGAACAGCTTTAAATATTTTTCCTATGACAGCTTTATAATTTATTATTCTTTGGTCTGCTTGTAGTATTTTCTGACCAGGAACTTTTCCAGCATCATCGCATTTGCTGTGGGAGGATGCTACGTGCCAGGAAATGGCTTCTCGATGGTCGGAGCTCACACAGACAGCCCCTGTCTCAGGGTGAGAGCCCGCCCACCTCCACCTGTCAGTCAGCGTCTGCCTACTTATGATTCCCACCTATGCAAACCACAGTTTGACAAAACAGAAGGTGAAGGTTGGATGAAGATTCATGTGATCTTGAATGTTTTGTGCTTTCAGGTGAAGCCACGGTCTAGGAAGACGAAGCAGGGCTGTCTGCAGGTTGGGGTAGAGTGCTATGGTGGAGGAATCTGGAACACCTGGTTCGACCGTGACCTCACCGTTGCTGGGCGTGTTATGCTCAAGGTAAAAGGTTATTTCGGTTCAGTCATTGTTGTAGCTTTTATATGCTTAGTCTTCACAAACAGACTGGCACAGTTCACCTCAACGATGTGTAGGTTGTAGTCCTGTGCTTAAAGTGTGTGTGCTCATTCTCCTGCAGAGCAACGGGAAGCTGCTCCATCGGCTGGTTAACGTCTCCCGGCCTCTGCTCCGGATCCCCCACCTGGCCATCCACCTGCAACGTGACATTAATGACTCCTTTGGCCCCAACAAGGAGAACCACCTGTCAGTAACAACATACTGTTACACTGTTATTTAAGATGAATCCTCATGTGTTCAGATGCATATGACAGACTGAAAACAGAGGGACATAGTTTTTAGTTTTTTGTTTGTAACTTATGCTACACTACATTAACCCTTGTTTGTTATCTAAGCTTGACTGGGGTGTTGATCTGTGTGTTTCAGTGTGCCCATCATTGCCACTGCTGTCCAGGAGGAGTTGGAGACAGGAAGTGTGCCTTCAGGAGATGCTAACTGCCCTTCCAGCACGGTAAAACCACAACAGATTGTACTGTATGTTTGGATATCTGGGCCCCATTGCATGTGCCTTAGAGACGTGCACTGTTACTATGGTGTAATGAAATAAGATGTACTGAGCAGAACCTAAACTGAACAATAAGTAGCATGCAAATTTAGCCACTCTGATGAGTGGTATGGGTTAGTTCCACAGCATTGCCTTAGTTACATGTCTATAAATGTTAATAGAAGTGTAAATGTGAGACAGCAAGTTAACTCAATAACACAACATGTTGTGTCTTTGTTCCTCAGGCAGAGAAGCACCATCCAGCACTGGTCAAGGTCTTGTGCTCAGAGCTGGATGTTGAGCCTGAAGCTCTGCTGGACTTTGAGCTGTGTCTGACGGACACTCAACCCGCGGTAAGTGACTTCCTGTCATGTGTAATAATCCAGTTTACTCAGCTCAGGCTTCTTACACACTCACATATGTGTATGTTTATGCTGTCATCTACTCATTTTACTTGAATATATAAGGAGAATTGAAAACAATGCTCCTCATGTTTCTCTCCATTTCTTCTATTCTGTGTGCAGGCGCTGGGAGGAGTGTATAATGAGTTCATTTTCTCCCCACGCCTAGACAATCTACACAGTTGCTACTGTGCCCTGCAGGTCAGACCCAACACCCAAAGAAAGTTTGGGGTCTTTAACCACTTTTTCTTTCCAAAATGTCCTAAATTATTCAGTCAGTTTGTATTTGTCTACGTTTACTACAGAGCATACTGTAGTTAAGGACTTTTCAAATAAATATTTAGAATGTATGTAATGTCTAATGTTTGTATGTCCTTTCTCTTTGACTGTTCGGTAGGGATTAATAGAGTCGTGCTCCGGAGACTCTCTGGCCAAAGAGCCCAATGTCCGCATGATCACTTTTTATGACAATGAAGAGGTGAGCACTATAATATAGTGTATATATAATAGAGTCAACACACTGTAGTAGATATGAAGGACTGCTTTGTGATTTACAGCTTAATCCCCCTAAAATGCCTTTCTGCCTGTTCTGTCCTGTAGGTGGGCTCTGAGAGTGCTCATGGGGCTCAGTCCAACCTGACGGAGCTCATCCTCAGCCGCCTCGCTGCCTCCTCCTCCAACCTCACCGCTTTCCAGCAGGCGGTGCCGCGCTCCTTCATGATCAGCGCTGACATGGCGCATGCTGTGCACCCCAACTACCAGTCAGTAACTAGTCACTGCAGGAAAAGTAACGAAAGCCTAAACCTGTTTGATTATTGAGGTCTTAATTTAACAGGGAGAAGCATGATGAAAACCATCGCCCAGCTTTCCACAAGGTGACGTGTGCTAAAACACCGTCCAGCAGATCCAGTCGCACATCAGCGAGTCGTCATTGACCGGCTTTCCCTTTCTCCCCAGGGCCCAGTGATCAAGTTCAACAGCAACCAGCGCTACGCCACCACAGCGGTCACTGCCTCCGTGGTCCGAGAGGTTGCTGGCCGGGTCGGCGTCCCTCTGCAGGTACAGCTCGTGATTCCAGGCGGATTGTTTGCTGATGGAGACTTCTTTCATCTTTCATGAGCGAGCACAGACCTGCAATATCACAGATCTCCAGTGTGTACAAGCTGCTCCAGGACACAACGAAAGGAAAGGAAAAGAGACGGGACAGTGAAACGAGGAAACATGGACACAACTCAGTGATCATGTAGCAAAGAAGTGACAAAATAAAGCTGTTATCATAGTGGGGAGGATTTACATTTTGTACAGGAGAAGCTTGTGTATAAAAGTTCCTTCCTTATTTTCACATTGTGGTACCAGCGTTCGTAGCTGATGCATCCTGGTGGTTTCCAGATGTTGCAGTGCTGTGACACATACACTTGTTCACCTGTTGACCATCTTCTTCCGTCAGGACGTGATGGTCCGGAACGACAGCCCCTGTGGAACCACTATCGGACCGATCCTGGCCTCCCGCCTCGGCATCCCCGTGGTCGACATCGGGGCTCCACAGCTCTCCATGCACTCCATCAGGGAGATGTGCTGTACCTCCAGCGTGCTGCAGAGCACTACCCTGTTCAAGGTGAGCACTGACCCTAAGGTTAGCAGGAGAGAAATAAAATGAAAATGTTCAGCAGCAGCTTCCAGGTTGATGGACAGGTGTCCTGGTCCAAAGGCAGCAAAAGCCATCACCCAAATTAATCAGAAGCAGGAACTCATTTATTGCCATGTACAGTGAAGGTTTCACAGTGCTAGGAATTTGCCTTGGTGGGTTGGTGCTTACATAGAACATAAAGGACATAGGGCATAAAACATAAACCAGTGAATTAGAGCAGTGATCTAAATGTAACAGTTCAAACTGGATCAGCAGATGTAGGAGGCAGGAGCGTGGTACAGAACATGGGCAGAGCAAGACAGTGTTATTTATTATTCAACAGCAGACAGAAAGAAGCTGTTTTTGAGATGAGAGCTTCTGGTCCTAATGGACTGTAACCTTCTGCCTGAGGGAAAAGGCTCAAAGAGTCCATGTCCAGGATGGGGGGGATCAGCTGTGAGTCATTGACCGGTGCAGGTCAGATGGAAGGTTACAGCCCATCACCTTCTCCCCGTCAGTGGCCCCAGGAACCACATGCTGATGGAGGAGGTGGTGACTGGTTCAGTGATGGCTATTTAGAACTCAACCAGTTACACTTGTTATTCAAGGCACATGTTCTGTTTTTATAAACTGAACATTTTCCCAGCAGACTGGTTTATCCACATGCTGCAGAGCAAATTACAGATCAGTGGTAGTAATGTTCTTTAGCATCAAAAACTCTCTTCATTCATTTTTATCAGTCGACTGCCACGTGTGACGTAAACTACTGGTTTTCTTTTCTGGTTTTCCTCCTGCAGGCCTTCTTTGAGCTGTTCCCTGCAGTGAGGAGCACGCTGGTCGTCGACTAGAGCTGGACAGAACCACCACGTTCACCATGAGCTTCGTCTGCCCTGGGCTTTGTACTGACAGTAAACCAGATGCTTAGAAAATAAAGTACTGTGAAGGCCTTTGGTGTTGGAGTCTGAATGATGAACATCCTGCTGCTGTGCTCTAATAAAGCAGCGAGGAGCTTGACAGGTTCCTGGCATCTTGAGGTGGACTTCAGACCTGTAGGAGCCACGTCATGATGCAGTGAGTGGAGAGGAAAACACCTCCACACTGCAAGAAATGTCTGTTCTACACAGAGGCATCACTTTTGTCTTAGAGGAGTGAAAGCTTGTGTGAGTGGTGATGCTTTCCTGGAACCACATTTAGGTAAAACAGCAGCAGTAAATGGTTTGTTCAGAGTCTGAACTGTAAAGAAGACGCAGACTAAGGACATGAATGGGTGGATTTCTTGCAGTGTGCGTCCTCCTGTTGCCCGTGTTTTGCAACCACCCTCCTCTCTTCCTCTCCTCCTCCATCACTGTGCACCAGCAGCCTCTCCTCACACATGGAGCGGTGCTAGGCGCTCGCCTCCTCCTCCTCCTCCTCCTCCTCGCTGCGGTGGAAGCTGGATGAACCATGAGGCTTCCGCGGCTCCGGGCGGCTCTGTGCCTCCTCCTCACCGCCTTCTGCCGGCCATGCGCGGCCGCTCGACACGGTAAGACGAACGGAACCCCGACTCCTCCGTGAGATGTGGATAGTTGCACATTATAATAGTTACGTCAGAGCTTGATTCTAACGTGTTGGTAATATTTGCATATTTTCTGAATCATTCTGGGCTTTTTTTGTTGTTGAATTGTCTGAAATAGGGGGAAAAGTCTCTTTTTTTTTTGCAGTACGTTTTGTGCGAATTTATACGAAAGGAGCTGCGCTCGCCACTGCTCTGTTTACACGCGTGACGCAAACGCTGTGACCGTGATCGGCTCCGACGCGTCTGAGTGAATCAGTTTGTTGATGCAACAGCAGCAAACGCGCATCAACAGGAAGGAAAGAGGCTCGATCCTGTTGGAGTCAGCTCGATCCTGCAGCTCCACAGTCCAGACACTCATCCTCCATCCAGCTTCAAATGTCATTCGGCGGGTTCACTAGTAATAACTAACAGCCCGAGATACACTGGAGCGACTGTGGTTTGCAAGAATTATTTATATAATATAAAACAAGCACCAACAGGCGCAGGGTGAATGGGAGCGCATCAGAATGAACGGACGCTGCCCCGGTCCTGTCTAATAATTAGAAATACATCACTGATGATTATGAACACACACACACACATACTCCTACTCCTCTTTCTCATCGAGAGACCGACTGTCCCTGTAGTTGTAGCTTATTGCAGGTTAAACTCTCATTTTCCCTCATGAGATGAAGAAAGTATCTAGTTTTAACGTAGACTTCCTAAACCTTGTACCATTTAAGCGACTTTGTATTCATGTGTTTTTTTAACAGAAAAAAGACCAAATCAAAAACTGTCTATCTGACCCAACAAGTGGGCTTTTTACATAAATTGGCACTAGTGGTTGAAGCAGAAGGAGTCTCTCATTTCGGGTTCTTCTAGTGCCTTTGGCCGCCGCTGACTGATCCATCTGTTCTTTAATGGTTTTAGCTCATTATAATTTCACAGTTGGGAACCACAGAGACAAGAGACTCCCAAAAGACCCCGAAGGACCGAATCCAGCTTCCTGATACATGTTGATTTCCTTCTGCTGATAAACACTGAATTGAAATGTATTTTTTCAAACTAATTCAGCCCGTATATTATTATAGCATGTGATGCATATGAATATTTAAAAATAAAAGAGAAAACCTTAAAGACTGTTGCGTTTCGGTTGTGTTGATAGTGGACCTAACGTGAATGAGGGAGCGTTATTGTGCGTCGTGGTCACAGTCATGACTCATACCTCAGCTCCCTGTTCAGTATTTACATCAGCTTCCTCCCCTTCAACACTAAAGCTTTTCATCACTAAATATGTTGGATACAATAAGGCAACATGACTCAGTTGGGTCCTACAGGGATTGTTATCGCTTGCCTGTAGCTAATGAACAGATGCTTTACAATAAGGGAGGCGACACAAACAACAGCCAGCGTTGCTGAGAGCAGTTTGAGGAGCTGTTGGTGATATACAGTAAGGCTGCATTAAACCACCACACAGGAGCTTCTGGACCGGACTCAATTAGTACATTTACAGATTATAAATGACAGTGAGACAGTGAAGTGATCAGTTTCAGTGACCGCTTTGGTTTGTCACAGTTCTTCTCCTAGTTCTACCTAGAACCAGCTAATGAAGGTTTCAAAGGTTCACTGAGGGGATAATCTGCTGCCAAGCTCTGCTGCCTCAGGGCTGTCACCCAGGTTTTATTGTGCCGTGCTCATTGTACAGGCTCCACATACACACACACACACACACACACACACACACACACACACACACACACACACACAATGACTAGATTCAGTCTGTTCCTGTTGTGTTAGTGAAGTAGCTGCAAAGCTGAACAGTTATGTGTCTGTGTTGTCTCTGGGGTCAGGCTCAGCGTGCTCCTAGACAAGCATGTTCCATTGTTGTTTTGGATCTGATGAACGCAGCATCCAGGCTTTGAAGCGTGTAATATCAGAGGAAACCAAATACTTCAGCTGTGGAGTGAATGTTTTGAGGGAGCTTCCCCTGAGACGCACAGATGGAGTCACCTCTGAGGTTTTTGGGGGAAGCTCGTGTGTGTTTCAAACCTTTTCCCATGCTGGTAAAAGACCGGAGAGCTTCTGGACATTGTCCAGTCAAACAAAGGGTACAAATGAGGGGTAGAGGGGAGGGGTGCCCCCTCCTCCCTCAGGATGACATATTAGTCATCACATCGGATGAATATCTGCATTCTGTGTTCGGCTGCATCTCAGCTTTCTGCTCTAATGCACATTCATTTTCTGATACACTACACTACTGCACTGGTTCATGTTGTCCCGTAGCTGATGTACTGAAGAACAAGCATCTGTCATGTTCACCAGATTGTGTGGAGAAGGAAACTTTTTACCGATGTCGCTGCAGAAAGGTTCTTCTGTTGAGCTACTGTATTAGTAATTAATAGAGTCATATTGAATATGTTTGAGTGTTCCTCTCTACTCTCACTTGCTTTGTGTTTTCTGTATTGACCTGCTCTGAATGTTTTGTCTCTGTATAACAGGGACGATGGCTACTGTAACCAGTCAACTGTTATTATTTGTACTATTAATAAACAACCTGTTTCATATTGGGTTAAGTCTCAGATTATGTGGACCTTAATCTGAAATACACAGAAAAACATTGATGAGGAGAACTGGACCCAGACTTCTACTATCCTCAGTTCCCAGGCAGCATCCAGCTGAGGACGATTTACAGAACGATGGAAACAGCACATTTAAACAACTTTAATGAACCAGTTGTCTTTGCTTTTCACTGGTGAGGTGAATACAATTTTACAGATTCTTCTGCTTTGTTGTGTAGGTTGCCTGTTTGAAAAGCAGCTCTGCCCCAGCGATCAGCTGTGCAGTGACGGTGAGTAACTTTGTCCACATGCTGTGTAATGTTCTGTGTTGACTTTGATGGGAAATTGTTCACCCTCGTTCTACATTTATAACAGAAACCCTGATAAAGTAAAATGCTTTATATTAGGTTATATCTGCATCAAACTGAAGGTTGGATGATGTTTCCACAGACGCTCAGTCTTCACCAGCGTTTGTTCATTTTCAACCAGACAGGTTGTTGCAAAGAGTAGTTATTGTTTATTATTTATCACTTATATCATTTTATTTTTTTATCATCTATCACTACATCTACAATAGGCATTTGGCATTTCATACATACCTCAATATTTTTTATATACTTATTATCATAATATTTGCATATTCAGTAACGTCATAAAGCGCCTTATAATTTTTGTCATATCAAACTGTATTGCCAAAACCACAAAGATAACACACTGGCTTAATCAAAAACCTGATGGAACAGTTTCCATCTGTTAAAAAACAATTCAGAGCATTTTTGTGACTCTAAGCATCTGTTAATTGAGGTTAAATTAAGTTAATTCAGACTTAATTACAAAACTAAAATCAACAAAAAATATACAAGAACCATATAAGCTTGAATTACCTTTAATAATGTTAATTTTAACGATGTTAAATTATGTCCCTACATATTCTCACATATTGATTTCTGTGTCATATCTGTAATGTTAGTTGAAGCAAAGGAAGATTTACGTGTTTGATGGTGACATGTGAGTGTCCTGCTGGATGGTACGAATGTTCAGAGAATGATGGACGAAAGTGCAAGAGTGCAACATAAATAGGCCTGGTGGTCGCTATGACAACAGTGACATCGCAGATGACACCGTGTCTCCCTCCTCTGAGTGTGTGTTTGATGAGAGATGGAGGGAAATGGAGGCGATGATGACTCATTGCTGCTTACACACACACACACACACACACACACACACACACACACACACACACACACACAAATCCTCCCGTCAAAGTGAGGACATCCATTGACATAATGCCTTCCCTACCCCTAACCATCACAACACCTAATCCAAACCAAAACTCTATGGATTCTATTCTGTGGATTCTATGTAGATCACACATTACATTTACTAGACATGATGCACATCAGATGTTCTGAACTTACCCTGCATATCAGCACCCACTGGATGGGAAAGAGTTTCATGTCTTCCTTTGATCTTGGCCAGATGGGCTGTTTGGGCAGTGTCAGCCTCCTCACCAGGAGCCCATGCAGTACCAGCTGTCAGTGCCGATCCTTCACAAGCTGCAGGAAGTGCTCAAAGATCTGATGGAACAAGGTGAGTCCCATCCTTCCTTCTAGTGCTCATCTGAAGCTTTGGGGAACAGGAAGTCTCTTTCTTGTGCCTGCTCAGGTCTGATGTGGAGGGACGATGTGACCCAGGCGATCATCAACCGGGAGCTGAGTCGCATTCCCACCATCGGGCCCAAATCAACCAAACAGTAGGAAGACGTGCACTCGCATGAAATGTCATTATGATCCTATAAATCATAACTTTTGGGTTGAATGACTGGTTTGAATCCTAGGACATCAGGACTGGTTGGTCCAAGTGAGCTAAGAGTTAGAGGACCCAAAGGATCAGCTGATCCTGAGATGATGCAGCAGTACCTGGACTACGTTATTCTGGACCCTTCTCAGTCTTCTGTTCACCTGCAGACGCCCCTGCTGGACCCATACACCTACCAGCAGGTGAGAGGAGGGAACGCCCTCTGGCTGTATGTTTTCTGCTCTGCTCTGCCTCCTAGTGGCTGTTGTGTGTTTGTGTTTCATAACGGCAGTATGGCTACCAGGACGAGGAGGAGCGCTCCCTCAACTCCCTGGATGAGACTCCAGCGTTCCCGCTCCTCGGCCCCCCGTCTCGCTCCAGATCCAGAGGAAGCTCCCTCGACCGAGACCGGCAGCTTCTTCATAACTTGGTGTCTTTTTACCTTGCGTCTCCTTCCTCCTCCTCCTCCTCCTCCTCCTCAGCCACGCAGTCCCTTTCCCACATCCGAGGGGCGGCCCCAGGGAGGACGACTTCGTCCTCCTCATCCTCCTTTTTCCCAGAATTGGACGTCCCGCTGGACTATGGTGAAGACTACGTTTCCCAGATGTCCCAGCTCAGCAAACAGCAGCAGGAGCAGAAGGGTGCACAGAAGGAGTATGATGCCCTGTCAGGACTGGATGGTGAGAGAGCTTCAGCTGCTGACTGCTGTCCTAACACGTTATTCGTATATTTTAGTTTCTTTAGATTGAAATCTATATGGTTTTATAGATTATAGCAGAGCCAAAAGAAAAGACTTTACAGACAAAGAATCGTCTGCAAAATGATGCTGCTAATTCTTAGTGTTTTTCTAATTAAATTTGTAAAAGTGATTTGTTGTTGCTCTGTGCTGCGTTGTCCAGCACGCTCTCTACAGAGGCTGTCTCTGCTGCTCAACCACTACGGCCTCGACGTGAAGGATTTAACCCCGGAGCAGAAGGACAACGTGCCGGCTGCTCTGAAGCAGCTGCAGCTCGAGAGCTCATATGCCCCCAAACAGCTCAAAGGTCTGTCTTCACTTCAGCAGCAAATCTTAGTGTCATCATGTAGTGAGAAACACTGGGGCGGTCGCAATGTCACATGTAGAAAGCAGTTGTAGCAAATGTTTGCTGCAAAATTATTTAAATTAATAATCTAATCTATTTTATTTTTGTGTATTTACAATCTAGACAGTAAGAAGTATGGAAACGATGCTGCCACAGGTAAAAAGGTGAGGATCTGTTCTAATTAAAAACTTAATGCATGTTAGAACATGTCAGATACTGAAGAAGCTGAACATGTGATAGTCAGGTGAAGTATGAATACATTTATTGTTTCTTGTGAAGTTCACAGAGAGTTCAGTTGTGTATGAGGTGGTGGCCCCTGGTTCACCCTCCAGCATCAAAACAAGCAAAACAGAGGAAACCCAGGGCTCGAACCCTACTGAAACACCCAAACTGGACAAAGTGGGAAACATGAACCCGGTGGCAGAGGCAAAAGAGTTCGGCTACATCGTTACCAACCAGAGGTAGAGATTGCGTTTTATCCAAAAAGGATGAGTCCATGTGTGAAGGTGTAAATGAGCCAGGTTCATGTTTGAGAGACTGAAGTGTGTTCACAGAGATCTGTTGTCAGAATCTGTTGCCTTTATTGGTCATCATCACATCTGTTTACAATGTAACAACATTGTACAATAATCAACAGGTCTTTTGCATTTAGCCATGCAAGGCTAGTGTAAAGTCTTAGTCAAGGACACACCTGGCGCCCTGGTGGGTTTGAACCTGAAACCTTGTTTCCCAAGCCGAGGCTCTAGCCACTGAGCGACCAGGCCACCTCAGTGTACTCAGACTCCAGTCAGGGAGCAGAGTAGAGGCGTATGTGTGTCTGTGTCTCCTGTTGGCCTGTTTCTCAGTCCTCAGACCCGCTTCTTGTGTTTTAAACACTTAGCTGGTTAATAAACCTTTTCCGTCCTTGTTGTCCTCAGCATCGTCAGACCTGCGCTCACCTTTCGGACCAGCTCAAAGAACCTAACAGCGGGAGACAAGGATGCTGGTATGAGCCCGTGTTGATTCACGTTTGCAGAGCAGTAAATGCATCAATGAATGAATTGTCTAGTCTGGTTACTTTAACTTCAGTCATTTCAAATCTGCAAGTTAACGGATTAGTTTATGTTTGATATCCTCAGCTGCAGGGAAGAACTTCCTGGAGGCTGAGACAGGCCTGAAGGTGCTGCAGAGCGGTGTTGGAAAGGTTGGTGGGAGGTGATTACAGAACAGACTGTTCTCAGCTCAGTTAGCGTGTCCGTGACGCCTCCTTGCTCCCGTGACCACAGACCAGTGATGGGGCGGCTCTGCCCCTGGCCACCAGAGTCCAGCCAGGCTCCCGCTGGGTGTTCGCCACGCTGGTGGCCATGGCCTGCATCGGCGGCATCCTGGTGGCTGCCATGACCATCGCCTGTCTGCGCCACCAGGCCCATCGCTTGGCGGCGAAGAAGCTGGGACTGGGACCAGAGGGGGGCAGCTTCACCCACCAGGAGTACCAAGTAAGAGCACAATGAGAAGTTCTACATGTAACAGCGGACTAGACTGTCCACAGACTGGCTCACATACCTGGCTCACCAGGACCTGTGTCGCCAGCACATGGCCTCCAAAGGCGCCTTCGGGCGCCTGGAAGCGGCGGCCCTGGGCGCCGTCGGAGGAGGAGCACCAGGTGGAGGGGGCGCCGGCGTCAGCGGCGGAGCGGCGGCCGTGGGAGGGGTCGATTCCAGGGTGAGCAGCGTGTCGTCGCAGTTCAGCGACGGAGCCCAGCCCAGCCCCAGCTCGCACAGCAGCACGCCGTCCTGGTGCGAGGAGCCGGCCCAGGCCAACATGGACATCTCCACCGGCCACATGATACTGGTCAGTGCTGCAGTACTGCAAGGCATGAGGCAGTTTTACCTGTTGAGTCCAAACTGCGTGGACAGTAACCGTGTGTGTGAAGGCCTACATGGAGGACCACCTGAGGAACAAGGACCGTCTGCTGCAGGAGTGGGAGGCTCTGTGCTCCTACCAGGCCGAGCCCAGTGCCGTGTCCGTGGCCCAGAGCGACGCCAACGCCAAGAAGAACCGCTGCCCCGACGCCGTGCCCTGTGAGTCCACAAAAAGTAACTGATCAGCACATTCCCACGTTGAGTGTTACTGCCAGAAGCTGGACATTTGTCACAGGTGTTACCTCTGTGCTGCAGATGATCACTCCAGGGTGAAGCTGAAGACAGAGGTCAACCCTTCAAGGTCCGACTACGTCAACGCCAGCACCATAGTAAGTCAGAACCTTGTCGGCAGCAACAGCAGCGGGTAGCCAGTGATGACCTCTGACCTTTTTACACCATCTCCCCTCAGACAGAGCACGATCCCCGGATGCCGGCCTACATTGCCACCCAAGGCCCCCTGTCACACACCATCTCTGACTTCTGGCAGGTCAGTGTTCATTTGGGACGGTCATGTGATTGTTGTTGTGGTGAAGCTTCCCATCAAAATATGGTTTGACATTTATTTGGATTGTTCCAAGCATTTATAAATGGAATGACTGGAATGTACCAAATCTGCCACAGGGCGGGGGGAGATTTATTACTTCCTCACTTAACTTTATGTGACAACAACTAACCAACTCTCTAATTTGTTTGGTTTTTATTAACTTTGTGAGAAATTTGCAGCCAGGCTGACACGCCATCGTGTGGTGGGGGTCCGTAACGTTCCTGTTAATTGTGTAGATGGTCTGGGAGAATGGCTGCACCGTGATCGTGATGCTGAGTGCTCTGGTGGAGGACGGAGAGAAACAGTGCGACCGCTACTGGCCCGACGAAGGCTCCTCCCTCTATCATATCTACGAGGTGAGAGGAGGGACTCACCGCAGAATACGTGCCTGTTGTCTGTGTTTGACGTGTGCGTTGTCCCACCCTCAGGTGAACTTGGTGTCTGAGCACATCTGGTGTAATGACTTCCTGGTGAGAAGCTTCTACCTGAAGAACGTGCAGACGCAGGAGACCAGGACCCTCACCCAGTTCCACTTCCTCAGCTGGCCGGCTCAGGGGATCCCCACGTCCACACGCCCACTGCTGGACTTCCGCAGGTACTGCAGTGCCCAACCCAGTAACCATCAAACAGTTGACCTCCAGCCTGTGTGGCCGAGGTCAGCGGAGGCTTTAATTGTGAACATATCCGTCTGTGTCATTCTTGTGGTTTGCAGCTAGTGGTCTGGCTCCAGTTGCATAGTCACAAAAATGATCATGGACTGATGTGGCTACAGCAGGAATCTGTGTGTGTGTGTGTGTGTGTGTGTGTGTGTGTGTGTGTGTGTGTGTGTGTGTGTGTGTGTGTGTGTGTGTGTGTGTGTGTGTGTGCGAGCGTGCGAGCGTGCGTGTGTGTGTGATGCATCTGTCCATCTGTCTGTCCGCCAAAGCGGTCGAGGTCACTAGCAAGTTATTAACACAAATTAATATAAATACATTTTTCATCTCTTTCTTGTCAGAAAGGTGAACAAGTGTTACCGAGGCCGATCCTGTCCCATCATTGTGCACTGCAGGTAAAACCACAGAGTAACAGACATAACTCAACTGTTTACCTTTACATGCAGCAATTGTTTATGACCTAATGTCTGTGTTAATGTTATTTTACTTGTTTATGTTTACAATGTTTATGTTACTTGTTTCCATAGTGACGGTACCAGCCGGACTGGGACTTACATCCTTATTGACATGGTTCTGAATCGTATGGCTAAAGGTGAGTTCAGGTTTAGGCTCAGTGTTTTTTAGTATCTTAGGATTATAGGATTGTAATAAAAATGTAAAGGACAAATGTTATTTATTTTCAAAAGGAGACATCTATTTAATGATACTTTTGAAGCATCATCATAAGCACATGTCTGAACTGCTCTGCAGGCGTGAAGGAGATTGACATTGCTGCAACACTGGAGCACATCCGGGACCAGAGGCCTGGGATGGTTCGCACCAAGGTCCCTGCATTTCATTTTTCATTTCTTCTATTTTAGGTCATTATTAAAACAACATATCCTGACAAGCTAAAGCTCTGAGAGTCTGGTCACCAATCATGGATTCAGTTCATATATATACAGAGGCTTCACCAACAGATGTCACCAGATGTTTATCTTCTACAAAACAGCTTCAGAGTCATTCTATGTTAAAAAGTAAACCTGCATATCGTATCTCAGCTTCACAACTTAAAATGACTGAACCTTTAGATTTGTATTGCAGTTGAAATTGTAGAAAATATACTGCAGCTGAAAAGATAACAAGTAAAACATGAACAGTATATTGTGTAACATTACATTTTACAATATTAATGAAATCAATGTTACATGAATGTTCCAACTGTCAGCTGTAGCGTACTAGGTAAAATATACACATTACAACAGGTAAAGGAAGAATCACTATTAACGCTGAAATGACACGTTCCATTTGATGTGCTCCAGTTAATATTTGTGTTTTACTAATTAAATGCGGCTTTTGTCATTTCAGGATCAGTTTGAATTTGCTCTGACGGCCGTTGCAGAGGAAGTCAACGCTATCCTCAAAGCTCTGCCCCAGTAGAACCGGTGTGACCCATGCCGGCCTCTGTTTCCATACTGTCCCTTTCTGTCTGACTTGCCCTTTTTCTGTTTCTCTCGCTGATGGTTTTCTTGGTAAAGGATGATGCTGTGCTTCTGTCTTCCTGTCAGCATCAGTGATTTTAAACTAACATATAACATCCTGCAGGATGTGTTTGAGGAGGAGATGTGATGTGTTCAGGGACATTGGTAGCATGTGCTACAATACATTCACTGCTAATTTGGATGAATCCTTATGTACATAAGGCGGCGCGCTGTTGTAGCAATTACCAGAAAGTCCTGTTTGCACATTCTCCCTGTGTCTGTAAGGAATTTCCTCTGGTTTACGCCCACACTTCAAACGCAAGCAGTTGGGTTTCCTATTATTGGACATTCTAAATTGCCGTTGAATGAGTGTGAGCATAAAGGCTTTGTGATGGACTGGTGACCTGTCCAGGGTGAACCCTTCCTCCTGCCTTGCTGTGGAAGTGAGCGAGTGAACTCAAAACTAACACTGCATTAATAATATTTCCAAATCTCTCTGGAGTCCAGAGTTGTTCTCATCATCTACAGAAGTTTTTTCGAACTGCGCTAAAAGATTATTCGAACCAATAGAATGAGAAACACAGTCAGCTTTATTGGCCAAATTTGCACAAAACAAACAAGAACTTGGATACGGCCCGTCTCCATCTTTTTGTACTCTCTGACCATAAAAATAAATACACATGATAAATCAATATGGCAACAAAACAAAACTGAAACTGAAAAATGCTGCAAGAATTCAAATAATCTATTGTGACGTTGAAATTTAATTTATTTAACATTATTTTAATTGTATATTTTAAAACCATATTTAATACAGGTTTTTCACTTGTTCCAAAACAACTTATTTGTCATTTAAAATCACACATTCTGGGTGTAATTGATTATCTTTAGCACTAAAATAATAAATATTTACTGGCACATACATCTGCTGCACATTTTGGTCCATTGGAGCATTAATAATTATTCAGGTGGTTTCCTTTTTATACTTTACCTAATGCTATTGAAGATGTAAAAGTTAAATATAGTTTCACATTTCATCTGGACTCCAGAGGGATTTAAAACACAAAGCTGTTGTCTAGCCTCTTATGCTAAAACACTAAAAGAGCATTCCAGCGCATGTGAAGGAGCCGCAAATGATAAACAGCAGATTTATGTCCCTCGCTCCAACTTAAACAAGACTAATATAATTAAGCCTGTTCCTGCTGTGGTGAAAAAGAATTCTCCTAAAGGCGGTGAACGTTGAAAAATGCTGCATACTTGCTCATGCTCTCAGCACGGAAGCAAAGCGTCAAACTTTCAGCCATAATTCTTGAACGTCAACATATAAATTTATAGTTGAGTGGAAGATGTTTTGCACAGAACTAAGACAAACCAGTAGCTTCTCTGCAGAACCACAGCTGTGCTGTATGTAGTGTGTATGTGCGCTATCCAAATCACTGTGTTGCTGTTACCTCATGCAGTCAGAAAATAAAAAAAAAAATTAAGAGATGCTGTTCTATGAAAAAAAACTATTTTGTATCTGTGACCTTAAATAAATTCTTGTGTTTAAGTGCTGCAATCACGGTAAAATCTGTGACTCTGTACTTCACCTGTCAATCATCCTTAGGAAACGTCACCAGCCAGCAAGTAAAGACTGAAACCCAGGAAATGCTTCATCTATGAGGGACCTGTGGAGCATTCAGTGGCAGCTACAGACAAACACACAACACGTTAACCACAAATGGCCTGTCAGGGCTGTTGAACGGTTGTGTTGCTACTGAACCTTTATTGACACAAAGCTGTTCCCAGCTATTAAATATAGTTGGGAATAAAAAAAAGATAGCTGCATTTGATTTGACACACAGTATATATAAAATTGCATTCTGTATTGCTTATTAATGCAAATTGATGAAATAATGTGTACTGGCAAATTTAAAGCAGTGTGGCATCACTGAGGTCTTATCTCAGCACCCGTGATGTGTCAGTTGGCTTTTCCAGCTTGTCATTGACTGAACACATCTGGTTATGGTAATTAGTAGGATCTGGGGCAGGTAGAGGTAGTAAACCAGCAGGGTAGTAGCCTTCAACGGCATCAGTTTGACACCCCTGTTCTAGACGCCAATATCTAATTGTTGCCAGTGGCAACTGTTCAACTGCAAATCAGTAACTACTTAATGCAGAAGTAATTGTGAAATATCTGATGGGATAGGCTGACAAGTTTTTTTTTTTTAAATTAAATATATAAATTAATAAACTGTCCTGATAGCTGTTTTTAATTCAATCTCACTTAGATAAAACTTCACCAAATCAGATAGACACCACAGAAACCTTATGAAAATTAAAGCCCCGTAAACAGAGGGATGTATCATTAACAACTAAAGACACATTTTGTGCAGAAATTCAAAGGGATATACTTCGTATGGAAAGTACATTAAAAAAATCTCAGCTGTAAACCAGGAGAGTTTAAGTTGCTAAATATCACTTAAATTGTTAAATGTTAGGCTTGTTGACTAGCTGTTCTCTAAATGTAACCAACCCTGTTTATTTGATAGTAAACTCAGGACTCAGACTCACTTTATGCTCTTTATTAGAGTAAAAACAAGATCAGACAATCATGAAGCTCACTGGAATGTGCAGAATTGAATGACAGAGTCCAGCTTTTCTTAGAGAGCCTTTGGTGTTTAGCTGATGTTTAGTACTCATCCCCATCTTCCTCATCCCCAACACTATCAGTGCCAACCTCTTCATAATCCTTCTCCAGAGCTGCCATGTCCTCTCTGGCCTCTGAGAACTCTCCCTCCTCCATACCCTCACCCACATACCAGTGGACAAAGGCCCTCTTGGCATACATCAGGTCAAACTTGTGGTCAAGTCGGGCCCAGGCTTCAGCAATGGCAGTGGTGTTACTCAGCATGCACACAGCCCTCTGCACCTTGGCCAGGTCTCCTCCAGGTACCACTGTAGGAGGCTGGTAGTTGATGCCCACTTTGAAACCTGTTGGACACCAGTCCACAAACTGGATGGTGCGTTTGGTCTTGATGGTGGCAATAGCGGAGTTGACGTCTTTGGGGACCACATCACCACGGTACAGGAGACAGCAGGCCATGTATTTTCCATGGCGAGGGTCGCACTTCACCATTTGATTGGCTGGCTCGAAGCAGGCGTTGGTAATATCAGCCACAGACAGCTGCTCATGATAGGCTTTCTCTGCAGAAATGACTGGGGCGTAGGTGGCCAGAGGGAAGTGGATACGGGGGTAGGGCACCAGGTTGGTCTGGAACTCAGTCAGATCCACATTCAGCGCACCATCAAAACGCAGCGAGGCAGTGATGGATGAGACTATCTGTCCAATCAGCCTGTTGAGGTTGGTGTAGGTGGGACGCTCAATGTCCAGGTTTCTGCGGCAGATGTCATAGATGGCCTCATTATCTACCATGAAGGCACAGTCTGAGTGCTCAAGGGTGGTGTGGGTGGTCAGGATGGAGTTGTAGGGCTCTACTACAGCTGTGGAGACCTGGGGGGCAGGGTAAACTGCAAATTCTAGCTTGGACTTTTTCCCATAATCAACAGAGAGGCGCTCCATCAGCAGAGAGGTGAAACCAGAACCAGTTCCTCCTCCAAAGGAGTGGAAGATGAGGAAACCTTGGAGGCCAGTGCACTGGTCAGCCTGAAAAATAAAGTGTCAAAATGTTAGGGAACATTAATGTATTCCTCAATCTAAACCTGTTTCATTTTAAATTATTCCAACTTACGAGTTTACGTGTTCTGTCAAGGACCAGGTCAATGATCTCCTTGCCAACTGTGTAGTGACCACGGGCATAGTTGTTTGCTGCGTCTTCCTTTCCTGTGATCAGCTGCTCAGGATGGAAGAGTTGGCGGTAGGTTCCTGTACGGACCTCGTCTGTAATTGAATACAAAGGATGTAATTAGTACAGCTCAAATTTCCCAGTTCATCCTTAACCAACAAACAAGTCAAACCTTTAGACAGATAAGCGTTTAGAAAAGTGAGGATTTGGTCAAAATGCTTAATCCTTATCATCTAGAAACATATCCTACCAATGACTGTTGGCTCCAAGTCCACAAAGACGGCTCTGGGAACATGTTTGCCAGCTCCAGTTTCACTGAAGAAAGTGTTGAAGGAGTCGTCTCCCCCACCAATGGTCTTGTCACTGGGCATTTGGCCGTCCGGCTGGATGCCATGCTCCAGGCAGTACAGCTCCCAGCATGCATTGCCCATCTGGGCACCGGCCTGGCCGACGTGCATAGAAATACACTCACGCTGTGGAGAAAGAAATAAGTTAACAAATATCACTGATAAAAATAATAAATTGCTATAACCAAGATTTAAATCAAAACTAGTGAATAGTTTAGTGTCATGCCTCCTACAGTATGGATGCTGAACTGAACTGCAGCCTACACAAATTATAGGAAATATGTTCAGTTTTATTTATAGTTACCATGAACATTCAGGCCAATTATAGTACTTTATATATTTAGGCTACAGATCGCTTTAATCCGCACAAAAGTAACTGATAAAACTGTAAACCATGAAAAAAATTGGGGGAAAAGCGATGACATGGCGGCCTTCCATTGGCCTGGTGGGATTATGACGTGGTTCGAGGAAGTCTGCAGTCTGACTTTACTGGCAACAGAACGTGCGCGGCAGTATCCGTGAAACGCCGCCTCACGGGGGAGGAGCGTAACGAAATGTTTGCAGGAAGAACCGTGTGCGTGACCCCGCCATTACTGTAAAGCGCCAACTTTACCTCCCTTCACGTATAGGGCGTTATCTGATGGCGCCTTACAACAAATTTCTTCCTTTTAGTGTCAGACAATACAGTTAAAGCAGGAGGTCACAAATAATCGCGTTTATTAAAAGTTACAGGATTTAAGATGTAAAATACAAATTCGGTTTACTGTTTAGGTGGCTTTTTTATACTGCGCCAGAAGTTTGGCTCGGTGCCACGTCACATCACGTTGCCTCAAGCACGAGACGCATATCGAAAAACTACTATAAGCGAAAAAAATCTTCACCCATGTTTATAGTTAATGTAAAAGCATCGCGTGATCTTTTGAAATCATTTCAATGAAGAGGTCAATAAAGAGTTAATTTTCATTTTTAAAAGCTATTTCATTAACAAATCGTAAAACGGTATTGCCATCTTTAAAAAAACAAATACGTATGTTAAACTGTTGAATGAAATACTCACCATTTTGTAAAGTTTTCTTTGTCCTTTTCGCCGACGTTAAAGTATCGGGTACTGAAGGTAGTTCTGAAAAGAGGAAGTCTCGCCGGGAGTATTTATAGGTTTTTAAGGGGGCCGGGCCGAGACCAGGGTTTGAATTTATTCTTGGCGGGAGCGAACGTTGGGAGGTGCTGCATTCATGTGCAGTCGGAAATACAGGTTAATTCACGAGCACGAGGCCACTGGTTCCCGATACCTGAAGTGTGCCCCCAGCGGGCTGGAGGTATTTAGGGGGCGCGACAATAAACAATGTATCCCTGAAACACTGCGAGTACAATTTAGGGCACTTGAAAATCACTATATTATTAATAGGTGTTGATCAGTCTTTCAAATGGTTATTTTTCGACGCCTCCATCGTCCCTGAAGTTGTTTAGGTCACCCGTATTTTGAGACATCTCGCTTGCTCTTATCTTTTTCTAAGTAGCGACGTTCAAGGAACTTGCTGCAGACATTATGGCGGAGCGAGATTGTTGGAGGTTAGTCTAAAACGGGAAGTTGCTTTCTGGCGGGCGATTCATAAAAATACCTCAGAAGTCATGAAAACAGGAAGCCACATTTCCCTGTATTTTATGCAAAACCATAAAATGTTAAAACGTCATGCTCTTTGCCCTATACTTACCTAAATAGTAAGGTTCTGTAAAATAAATGTATTGCCGTTTTTTATTCTTTCAATAAACAGTGATGCACTTTCAAACAGAAATGTTTTAGTGATTTGTACAACAAATTATATTTTATCCTGATTATTTAAATGTAAGATTGAACTTACCAGTTTGAACTCTTTTTTTTAGTTACATGTTACTGTTGTATACTTATTTAACTCGGTGAATCTGAATGTTCACTATTTGAGTAAAATTAAGCTTGTGGATCAGTTTCTGTGAAGGCAAGTATACTTGATACAATGAACAGATGATTCCTCATTTTCAAGATTTAAAAGGAACATATGCATGTCATACAAAACCTGTCCTGTTCTGTCCTGTCTTTACTGATGTCTTTCAGTCAGCTCTTTGCTTGAAAAATAATAAACCAGTATAAGATTAATCTTTAATTTCCCATAATCTTACCTATATGAGATGTTCTCTATCAGCCTATAGCTCCAAGTCAGACTTGTATCTGTTCCTGGTTTTCACATAAGTATCATCATGGAGTCTTTACACTGAGGAGGATCTGTACTTTCTTATTGTATAGTGCAAGTGCAGGTTATGACCTTACAGAGCAAATAATAGAATTTGCAAACTGTCCTGTCTGAATATATGCAGTCACGCCTGTGTTTTTTGTCTCTATGTGTCAGGTGGGTGTTTTACAGTATCTACACACAATGTTTATGGTGAAAAATAACGGGGGGTGGTACAGTGTCTGTTTATGGACTGTCAACATTGCTGTGGAGTCACAGTATTATCATTCGCTGCCTGCTCCTGTTGTGTTGTCTCATCACGTCGGCCGCTCAGCTGACTCTGGAATTTAAGGCAGGACCTTCCTGCTGCTAACCACCAAACCACTGCCCCCTTTTTAGAACTCTTATTGTTCTGTGCTGTGAAGAGTTTTTTTATTATTTGTACTTTTAGCCTTTAGATATTTTTGCTATATGTCAACGTATGTCTGTTAAATTCTGAACTTCTGATTACTTCTTTTATAAAGCCAGACTGAGTTAATAAAGCATGTGTTATTTTAACTGTGCTGTCAGACACCGACCACAGTGTATGCCAATGAAAACAAGAGCAGAAACATCATATCCTGATACTGAACTCCATTTAATCTCTTTAGTCAATATCAGGGACTTTGTATGACTTAATAATGTAAAGACAATGCACATTCTTTAATTGCTCTTATGTTCCATAACAACTTTTAACAGCTCTTATGTTCCATGCTAGCAAAGAATATATTTTTCAAAACACAATTAGTCAGATCAAACCAGATCAATTCTCTTGTAATATAATGCAGCGTAAAATTTCCCTTTCACGAGGGACAAAGTTTTTACCAAAACATGTACATTTCATAGCTGATGCTCAAGATCAGCTCATTATCACTTGAAAATCGCTTACAAATGCAAGAATATACACCACCTTAAATGGTGAATGACATGGGTGATGATTATCAGGCCTTAGTATGCCGCAGTTTTAACATTCCAATAGCTACTACATTTAGTAGTAATAATTTACATTGTAATTGCCAACATGTCTATTAATAAATAACAGAATGCACTGTAAATATTGGTTTCCAAAAAACAGAGCTTCGCCTTGGGTGGGTGCATATAATATGTTGCACAATTAAAAAAATATTTTTCTCACAAAACAAGTGTTTTTGATAAAGTTTGATTTGATTTGATTTGTGTTTGATTCTTTGAACCTAATATTCCTCCCCTTCTTCCTCTCCTTCATCCCCAACACTATCAGTGCCAACCTCTTCATAATCCTTCTCCAGAGCTGCCATGTCCTCTCTGGCCTCTGAGAACTCTCCCTCCTCCATACCCTCACCCACATACCAGTGGACAAAGGCCCTCTTGGCATACATCAGGTCAAACTTGTGGTCAAGTCGGGCCCAGGCTTCAGCAATGGCAGTGGTGTTACTCAGCATGCACACAGCCCTCTGCACCTTGGCCAGGTCTCCTCCAGGTACCACTGTAGGAGGCTGGTAGTTGATGCCCACTTTGAAACCTGTTGGACACCAGTCCACAAACTGGATGGTGCGTTTGGTCTTGATGGTGGCAATAGCGGAGTTGACGTCTTTGGGAACCACATCACCACGGAATAACAGGCAGCAGGCCATATATTTACCGTGGCGAGGGTCACACTTCACCATTTGATTGGCTGGCTCAAAGCAGGCATTGGTGATCTCTGCTACTGATAGCTGCTCATGATAGGCTTTCTCTGCAGAAATGACTGGGGCGTAGGTGGCCAGAGGGAAGTGGATACGGGGGTAGGGCACCAGGTTGGTCTGGAACTCAGTCAGATCCACATTCAGCGCACCATCAAAACGCAGCGAGGCAGTGATGGATGAGACTATCTGTCCAATCAGCCTGTTGAGATTGGTGTAGGTGGGACGCTCAATGTCCAGGTTTCTGCGGCAGATGTCATAGATGGCCTCATTATCTACCATGAAGGCACAGTCTGAGTGCTCAAGGGTGGTGTGGGTGGTCAGGATGGAGTTGTAGGGCTCTACCACAGCTGTGGAGACCTGGGGGGCTGGATAAATTGCAAACTCTAGCTTGGACTTCTTTCCATAATCAACAGAGAGGCGCTCCATCAGCAGAGAGGTGAAACCAGAACCAGTTCCTCCTCCAAAGGAGTGGAAGATAAGGAAACCTTGGAGACCAGTGCATTGGTCAGCCTGCAGGAAAATAGTTCATCTGTGACTGATCACACTTAAAATGAAATTAGATTTAACTGCAGGCAAACTCACCAGTTTTCGGATCCTGTCAAGAACCAGGTCAATGATCTCTTTACCAATAGTGTAGTGACCACGGGCATAGTTGTTTGCTGCGTCTTCCTTTCCTGTGATCAGCTGCTCAGGATGGAAGAGTTGGCGGTAGGTTCCTGTACGGACCTCGTCTGTAATTGAATACAAAGGATGTAATTAGTACAGCTCAAATTTCCCAGTTCATCCTTAACCAACAAACAAGTCAAACCTTTAGACAGATAAGCGTTTAGAAAAGTGAGGATTTGGTCAAAATGCTTAATCCTTATCATCTAGAAACATATCCTACCAATGACTGTTGGCTCCAAGTCCACAAAGACGGCTCTGGGAACATGTTTGCCAGCTCCAGTTTCACTGAAGAAAGTGTTGAAGGAGTCGTCTCCGCCACCAATGGTCTTGTCACTGGGCATCTGGCCGTCCGGCTGGATGCCATGCTCCAGGCAGTACAGCTCCCAGCATGCATTGCCTATTTGGGATCCAGCTTGACCAACATGGACAGAGATGCATTCACGCTGCAAGAAAAAATGGTTCATATGTTAAGGACGCATCAAAAACATTCATAAAAAAGCTATATCACATTGAAGTTATATTTAGCAACTATATCTAACATACAATATTGTCTCTATGGTAATTTAAATAATTTCAAAGCAAATTTTATGTTCAATTAATCAAATTATGAGTCATATACAATTAACAACAGTACAAAAGCCGATTTGGCGTCATGTACTGTATTGCATCAAGTCTCCAGACGTTCGTGTATATCTCCAAGAGAGGAACAGTTGCTAAGCCAAACTAATCAGTAGTCAGTATGTTCAAAATGTTCTGCATGGACATTTTATAATACACGCTTATCGGATGTATTTTACACAAGAAAAATAAAACATGAGAAATCCTAAAACGACATGAAGTTACCAATTATAGCATTGTAGGATTATGCTACTATCATACTATTGTAAAGTTACCAGTTGTAGTAGAGAATGAAGGCTTTTAATCAGGTTTGCTGATAGTAGTGATCCAGTGCTGGGATCAGTTCCAAAGTTGTTTTTTCCCACAATAATCTGAAAGCATACTCACCATGTTTGAGTCTCTTGAAGCAGTCCTCGTTCACTGAGATGAGTGGCTGGGGATGTTTTTTCAGGCACAAACGCACGGACGCTGTTTTATATTACGGGATCACTTAGCAACGGTGCTGGCGTGTTGTGGTAACTGGAGGAGCTACGGAGGCAAACAGTCGCTGTACAGCTGAGCAACCGCTCGCAGTTGCTTTGCACGTATGTGAAATACGATACGTAATTGTTCACCACCTCCTCCAATGTCAGATTCTTGATTTAAGGCATGTTAGTTGGTTTTACTTTACAGAATAGTCACAATAGGCTCAGTCAAGAACCAACACCCTATTAGAAACATTCATTTGGTCATGGATGCAAAAACTGATGTTTACATGAAAAAATACACATGTAACAAAGCACTGTTCAAAGTAAAACACAGGCATGTTGATGTCCCACCTTTGGAGGCTCTTTTTCCTAAGCACACAAAGCTGAGACAACTGATACCTGCAGTCAATGGGCCTTTGTTTAGGGCCAGTGTTACACGAAACACTTACTCTAACACTGGCCAGAATCATTTGCATTGCAAAGGTTTCAGGTGCATGTTTTTGGAAAAGCTCCTTTCAAAGAACACATGTGACTCCATGATGTACTGGTGATCTGCCCAGGTGAACCTGCCCCTCACCTGAGAGAGTGAGTGAGTGAGTGAGTGAGTGAACTTTCTTGTTTGGAAGGTAACCTTAGTGACAACATATGCCAGCTCATCCTCTCATTAGGTTTCCCTAGTTACTCTATTCTTTTACACCTTGCTGCTCAGGCGTCACCTGATCCCTGATCCTAACAGACGGCGCAGAAACAGGCAGATGTTTAGTGTTTTGTTACTATAATACACACAGTTGGTGTCACGACACACAATGGGGAGGCTACGACATTCCTGTTCTCACAGAGCCTGTCTGACAGTTTTTGTTTGATGTGCTTTTTTCTCCTCATTGTTTTAAAACCGAACTGATATTGTTGTAATTTTGTGTTTGAATACATGTGTGTTCTTATTGTAATTATTATTAATTATTTACTGTATCCCTATCACGTATGGCATCTAATCTGTAATAAAGAAAGAATAAATACAGTAACACAGTAAAAAATACAATATATTAATATGGAAAACTTGGCAGTACTGTATCAACAGTACCTTACTTAATAATTCAGGCAGTATAGGATCTGTAATTCAAACTAATTTACATGACAAATCTGCGTAAAAATCATGTAATATCAATACTCCTGACTTGAAGGCCTTTTCTCTTTGGTCCATTGTTGTAGGAGATTAGCAAACCCCCCCCCCCCCCCCCCCCCCCCCCACCCACCCACACACACACTCACTGTTTTTGTTTCCACATGACTGACTGTCCTGTTGATGCAGAATCATCAAAGGTCACACTGCTGCTATGCTGGTGTTAAACCCTCAGCGTCAGCACTAATAACAGTGCACACGGCTTGTGTTTAGGCTGCTGTTGCTCGTCAGCAGTGTTGTCTGCTTTACATTAAACTAGCACTCAGGTTCTACAGTATGTGTCCACAGGACAAAAGCATAGCTACAGCAGTGAATATGGAAAAGAGTTAACCAAAATACATGTTATACATTTGAACCTCACTGTTTATGTAGCAGCAATGAAAATTATTAACATTATTTTAAATATACAAATGGGTGGTGAAAATAATTTAGCACACATTATCATAAAGGACAACAGCACCACCTGCTGTTGTAGAAAGAGAAAGTTTCAAGGTTCAAATTCTGTCCTAAACAACATGTTGTTGCATTTTACCTGTTGGTCTCTATTACAAATAAAGGCCTACTGGGTCTGTAGGACACAGTTTAATATGGTGTAGTGTGAGTATTTCTCACTTGAACATCAAATAATTTTAATAAAAAGAATAAAAAAACTACTGAAGATTACACTTATGACACTTGAGGCCTAAAATAGATAAATTACTCAACAAATGCACTATAATGCACCAAATGCATGCAGCTCAGATTAGGTGTTCTTGATAGGCGGAGATTCACCCCCCAGTCAGCTGTTTAGGAGAAGATGGCCAGTATGCCATACACATAATACTGGAAGATAAGATACGACTCAATTACATGGTACAAGTCATCTTTATTGTTTAGATTCAACAAATGACAAACTAGTTACCATTTATTTCTCACTCTGCAAGATATTGAGTAATAAAGGCTTTAGATGGGACAAGGGACAAAGGCTTACACTTTAATGTCTAGTTCAGCTGTTAATTAATTACGCAGGGCTCCATAGATGTAAAATACAGAGGTCAGATCAAATTTCTGCTAAAAAGAGTGAACAACCGCATTTATACCTTCTAAGACATAGTAATGGGTTTAAAAAAAAAAAAACAGTGATGCATTTGAACAATCAACATACAACCATATGTGCATGAGACGTATTAACCCACACAGCAAGGCGTGTCCTCAACATCACCAGTAATGAATGAAAACTACATTTTCCTTTAAAATTGTTTGATAAATTCAGTGACATGTTGTTTTTGTTACATAGTAAATTAAAATGAAATGCTTCATGCAAAGAACTGTGAAATGCTCTCTGAACTTACATAAACATGAATATTTTGACACTCTTACATACATATATTACTTTTCTAACTGCTTTATATATTACTTATAAACTGTTTTGTAAGTTGTTTGTGTTCAGAAAAATATAAATAATTCAGAAATAAGAAATCAAGCCAAACAGAATTAGACACTTTGGATGTTGCGCTCACTAACTGGCACTGGTTTTCATTTAGTGGCAGAGTCATTGGAATTACCTGTGCACTGTCCGACTCAATACATTTTGGTGTGTAGACAAACATTTGGTGATGATTCAACCATGTTGTTGATAGACGAGATTATTTGAAGGAGCCTCTAAATGTGGCATCAGCCTCAAACCTTCTGAGTAAAGTTCTCAGGAAAGACACCTTTGGATGAGATATTTTTGTTCTCCAGCCAAGAAGACTCCTTCAGGCCCAGGAGCCAGCCATCGTCCTGCAGATAAAAGAAACACAAAATAAATTACATTGTATACAAAGAAAATACAGATATAGATGTTTCAGGTTTACTGTAGGATGAGCATTAATTACACACACACACACACACACACACACACACACACACACACACACACACACACACACACACACACACACACACACACACACACACACATATATATATATATATATATATTCAATATATATTCAATAATGTTATGTCAAATATCACAATGCATAGCTATAGACACTGACTTGTTCATCTGGATTGTCAAAGGCCAAAACCAGGACAACATCTCCGATCTTCAGCTCTAGCTCATCACCGTCAGTAGCAGCATAATCATGTATTGCTTTTACCTAGAGCCAAAATTAAGCCAAAATATTAAACCAGTATGAAACCAGAGAACTTAATGTTGGAAGAAAAAGCCGTGTATCATGGGATCTCACCTTGTAGAGGAATCCTGGAGGGAGTTCACCCTTACAGCCATTGGTCACTGCACACTGTCCCAGAAAAAAAGCACAAAAGACCAAGTTTAAGAAAGGATGATACAGTTGGTAAGAATTGAACCAGATTTAAAAGATTTAAAAAGGACAGGTGTTTTGTTATTTTCACCAAATGAGGATGTTGGACACAGGACTCCCAGGATTCCAACCTATGTGTACATGAACTGTACACACCTAACTCCACCCGGACCTCCTCAGAATTACCCCAGCCCTCATTGACCTCCACATCACTCCAGCCCACAGAGGGAGGTTGGTTATTTCAGTTCAAAGGTTTATTCACAGTCAGAAAATGCCTCTAAGAGACGAATAAAAATGAATTTAATTTATACTTAAGCTCCTATAACACTCAATGACACAAGCAAGACAGATAGAACAGACACACCAGGAGGTAGAGACAGGTCAGGACAGCACAGTAGCTGATTACATAGGACAGACTGATGGGTTTTGGAAGAGAGTCTGTTTTCGATGTCTGGTGGAAGTGAGATCCAGAGTCCAGAGGGCGGCTGAAGGCTCTGCTCCCCATGGTTTTAAAACTGCTCTCATGTCTGACCCTAACCCTCCAAAGCTAAAACGAGCAAGACCATCTGAGTCAATGCTCTGATTTCCAGGAGTTCTGTGTGAAGGAAAAACAAAATAGATATCACACAACAGTCTCTGTTGAAGGTGCGAGGCAGTCCACACTGCAATGAACAGCCTTTATTCTTTTACCTAAACATACCCAGTGGCATTGATTTTCTCAACTTATGCTCCTCAAGAGGTTGAAAATGATTCTGAGCCATCAGATTCATTAAAGTTGAGAGAACAATGGTCCCGGATGATGCAGCAGAACACTATCAAACAAGGTTTAGAGGAAACCAAAGGTCTTTATTGCTAAGAAAGTTTGACTTTTACGGCTGTTACTGTTACACGCTGATAGAAAGATTCTTCTTCTACTCCAGGAGTTCCTGTGTTATAGAATGAGGTTCAACTCTGACTCTGACCTTCAGAAAGACCAGCTTCACTCCTCTGGCTGGACTTTACAATGAGCTATTTGCACTTATCGCCTCGTTGCCTGGTTCCAACAGATAACGATTGATTACAGCGACCTACTGAGTCAGAGTCCTTTTAAACATGTATATGATCAACCAGCATCACAAATAAAGGTGCATGCAAAGTGAGATTGAATGTAAAGGTAAATGCAAGTGACCATCAAAACAAAAGTTTACATGCAGTCAAAACGTAGTAAGGTGTCTGCACGTAAAACCGTTTTTTGACCTTTCAGCTCTGGAAAAATTGCAAACTTTCACCTCAATAAACCAACAACCAACCTTTGAAGCTGGAAGTGTGACTGGTTGTAAAATCTCCAAATCCCAGTTCAGCAGGTTCACCCCGGACCAGGGCTCACACTGCTGAACACACGCACACACACACACACGGTGGGAGGGAACGAGGAGAATTCATTCATAGCAGCTCATCTGTATGTTTATTGATCAGCAGCAGAGATGGCTTGAATCCATCTACCTGCTTCGTAGTGGCTGTAGACTTGTCAGCGTCAGACCCTGAAGCTTCATCTTCCTCATCGAACAGCGCAACATGCTGCTGCCGTTGGTCTGGGGACGGTGTGAGTCTGGATGGAGGTCTGCTGGACGGAGGACCAGGCCTCTGCACCAGCAGGGTTAAATGAGCACACACACAGCAGCAGCAGTGACAAAGACACATGACGGACTGTTAGTAAAGCTGAAGAATCGTGCTGGATGAGAGAGGGCGTGAGGTTGTAATCAGCTGTTCTTCCAGTGTTCCATGTTGATCCCTATATTTGGGAAGCTGTTTCTTTTGCTGTACATATTTATTGATGAGCTTTTTATTCATGTTGTGACTACATATACATGTCCGTCTTACCTCTGGTGGTGAGCTAGCTGATTCACTGTGGTTGGCTTCTTCACTGAGAGAAAAAAAGACAGAGGATGAGTATGTGCATAAAAAAACAGCTCAGCACACATGGAGTTCGGGGCTCCGTCCACATGAGGGCAAGAAGCTCTGCATATTTGTGACGGAGCAAAGCAAGCAAAGCTGTTAACGCGTTCAAAAACTAAACCCAAACATTAGTCAAACAAGAGTCACTCGCACAACAAAGTAAGCAAACCAGAGCAGCCTGTAAACAAACATGTGCCAAAAGCCAACAAACTAAACTAGTAAATAATCTAAATATCTAAAATTGCAAAATAATAAAAAAGAGTGTATGACTGTATGGAATTATTTTATTAGCATTTATTTTGCCTTTTTCTTTATGAGTTAAGCAGAAAATAATGCAGTGCTAATTTGAGTTGATGCTATATACAGTACGGTTCAAACATTTGGGGTCACCCAGACACCCACACAGTGATATCCATGTCACACTTTTTCTTCAAACTTCACTCTTGTCAAAGAATCCTTCATTTGCCGCAATTACAGCATTGCAGACCTTTGGCATTCTAGCTGTTCATTTGTTGAGGTAATCTGGTAATCTCTTAACGCCTTCTAACGCAATGAGCAGACACATTGTACCATCACAACACTGGAGTGATAGTTGCTGGAAATGGGCCTCCATTCACCTATGTAGATATTGCAAAAACAGTGCTTTGCTGTCAAAAATAGGAAATTTCTAAGTGACCCCAAACGGTAGTGTATTGGTATTGCATATAGGGAAAGTAGACTAGGTGCAGGTTAGTTAGAAAAAGGCTCTATAACATCCTTGAGCAGGAGGAGCTCAGCATCTGAGCAGGATTCCACATTAAACTCTGAAAAACAACCTCCAGCTTCATTGGATCAAGCAAAGTTTAAGTTTCACGCAAGCAAGAACCTCAGCGCACCCGTTTTACCTCTTAGCACCATCTCGTGTCTTGGCTGCTGCAGTACAACCTCTTCTGCAGTAGACAGACATTACTGATTTGTTTCCCGTCATTAAGGTTTTAAAGCACAGTAAAAACACGTCAGTTTCTTACTTGAGCTGCCGCTGCTCCTCCAGTTTGGTCATGATGTCATGCAGGTTTTGGCTGAGCTAAGGAGACATGGGGGTGATGAGTATTACTTATATTACTGAATATTACTGATGTTAACCAACATCCTCCTATTGTGATCAGTAAGAGGTTGACCCACCTTGCTCATTTCTTTGTGGAACTTCTCCTGATGACCTGCCAGGTTCTGGAAGGTGTTAACATATATGCTAACACGGCTACACACAACCACAAACACACACATATTAATAAAAACATAAATATACCAATAAAATAAACATATTGCTCTGGTCTCACCTCTCCCACAGCACTGGAAGCTCATCCTGTAACTCCACATTAAGCTCCTCAAAAATCTTTTGAGCTTGGCCCAGATCCTCCTCTGCCTGCACAAGCACAATCACTATTAATTATACAGTACATGTACAGTGATCAAGTATCCAAGTGTTCCATGTCCACACCGCATGCAGACTGGCACATACAGGGTTCAATAACTGAACTTCTCTCTCAATTGGCTCAAATTGTAATATTTAGAATAGATTTCAAAGTCCCAGTTATATCAATTTTATAAAAAGGAGCTACTACAATAAAAAGCATTACGGTTCCAAAGAAATAGGCCAACAAATCTGAGGTGAGGAAAGAATCACCTGGTTGAAGGAGAGGTTAGTCTGAGCCACCTGGTGAGCTGATATCAAACCCTGAGCCCAGCCGGGAGCCGCCATCTCCAACAGGGCTGCTGGCTAAGCATGCACACCATGCAGAACACGCAGAGATGGGGAAGATGGAGAGAACACACGGCAGAAACCAGAGATGTGGCAGAACACAAGGAGAGAAAAGCAGGCAAGAATGCAAAAAAGCATAAATGGTAATTAGCATTTAGTTTATGAGAGGAATCGGGTTCATAACAACGGCTGATTTAGATTCATATTACATGGTTGGTTTAAGAAACATCACTTTAAAGTTTTTCCTCTTTTCACACTTTTCAGAATCTGTTATCATCACTGATGATAAACTGCTATACTGTTAAGTTGATGCAGTTGTGATCTTAGCTTCCTGTAGGTAAGATTAGTTTCATCGTATTTAGCAGCCCACAGAAGGCGGGTCAGTTACTGTTGAGGTGGAACTAATGTTTGCTAGGCAGTAATTCTTTGTACAACACTGTAATTCAGTGATACGAAGGTGTAAAGAGCGTGAGTGTGTAATTTGAATTAATCTGTGTTTGAATATGGATGAAAAATCATGTGTCTCAGCTGTGTCAGCTGAGTCTTCTTTGTTAGTCTGAACTTCTGCTGTATTATGAGTAACAGCGTTTTGTGGGTTACTTCAGTCTTGACTTGTTGTTTTAAGCTTTGTAATCAGATATATCGTGGCTTAATATTGGCTGCACGTGATGTGTTGAAACTCCAAACATCAAGAGTGTTGTGTCTTTGAAGTAGTTCTAATTTTCTCTGTATCGTGTTTCAGGGTCTCTACGCAGCAGGCACACAACCGACCTTCAACCGACCTTCAATGTTAAAATATGGTTGAACTACTGTCAGTTATTGTTGTGACGTTGATGCAACATTGAAACAAGGTTAAATGGAGATGGTTGTAAAAAGGTTAACAAAATACTTTTAAATTAATGTTGAAATATTGTCAGTAGTTTTTGTGACGTTGATGTAATATTGAAACACCCCATTAATGTTGATTCATCTTTCAAAATCAACACATAATCCAATGGTCATTCAACTATAATATGACATTGTTTAAACTATAATTCAACATTGAACTGCCTGCTGTGTATGGGCAGAATGTGTTTATAGACATTTTGCATCTCGTGAAATGTGTCCGTTGATGAATGTTTCTGTAGTTTACATTTTATGTGGTATTAAGTTTCACATGCATCACTAACAAAAACAAACGAGCACAATAAATTTAGTCAAACAAACACACAAACTGCTGTTTGATGTAAACACACACACAAACGCTTGCATGCGCGCCCCTAACCCTAACCATCACAAATGAAGGCAGACGTCTAACCTTTGCTCTAATCCAAACCAAACCTCTAACCTCAGCCCTAAAATCACATGTTGACCATCAGGAAGAACATGTACACACACACACACATGCACGCACGCACGCAGGCACGCAAGCACACACACACACACACACACGCACACATACTTTGGCGATCTTGGCCTCGTCCTTCTTCTTGCCTTTCTGTAAGGAGGCGAAGTGGTGCCGAGCGCTGTCAAAGTCCACCATCTTCCTGTTGCGTTTCGCTATACGATTCTGAAGGAGAGCTTAAATTTATATCACACGGCACTATTGTCTGTTAAAACACTACACTGAAGCATTTGACATGATTATTATTTTAACACAGTCCCAATACAATCTTTTTTTTTATTAGATTGCTAAATGTAAACATAATCCCTGAATAAACACATCAACAAGTACAACCACACACCTTGATTTCAGGAAACTGAGTGAGGTACGTGTCCATGGAAATCAGGGATTTGTCCGTGACGCTCTGGTGGTAGTCTAACCACAGTGTGTCTATATCCTGAAACACACATGACCCAACGACCTTCTGTTAACTGATATCCACCCTCCATTGATATTAAGATGAATCTATGTTATTATCTATGTTCTTAATCTACCACTAATTTTAAAATATAAAGCAAGTATAATTTCTTATGAGCTAAAAGCTGTAAATACACTATACCTACTCTAAATACCTGTACAATACAAACAAAACAAATGCTCCTCCTTTAACCCCCACCTTACTGTGGTGGTGGAAATTGTCTGACCAAATAACCAAATAAGTTTTTTTGTCAGGAGCTAAATGCCCCTGGTAGGGTCTCTCACCGGAAGCAAGTCCTCGGTGATGGGACAGATTAGGTTCAAAGTCAACTATGGATAAAGCAACATTCAGCATCGTAGCCCCACCCACTATAATGCAGCTGGGGCCCCACCCTGGAGCCAAGCCTGGTGTTGGGATTCGGACATTGTGGCCTATCCTTTTGCAAACCCGCCACACACAGGAAGACCCGCAGGGGGCCGATGCTTTGCAGATCAGTCAGCAGCAGAAGGTGTGGGTCTCAGTGACCTGATCTCTGCAAGCTGACTCGTCACAGGGTGACTTCTTGAGATGGACTGGATTCCTTTCTCACAAAGAAAGGAATCTTGGGGTCTGTGGAACCTGGCCCAACTACCCAGCTGGTTCTACTGGAGAGTGGTGAATGGAAGGATGGACTCCCATGATCTAAACCTGAGTGGTTTTCTGTTACTGGACTTTGTTGTTGTTTTAGAATAAGGGTGTTCATCAGTGTACATAGAATCAAGATACCCTTGGCCAGAGATCAGTATTGTAGTTTTGTCATTTGATCTTTAGCCATATGTCTTGGACATTCGGGTAAAGAGAGGCTGTGCTGTCAGCTGATCACCACCTGGTGGTGAACTGGATCTGTTGGCGGAGTAGCAAACCTATGTACTGTAGGCTTTCCCAGGGGGGCTGGTAGGACTCCATGGGGTTTAAAGGGTGCTACACACGGTCTAGACAGATGTTGGAGTTAAAACTCCATCTGATAGTGGGTTCAGACAGATCTCGCTGACAGACCCTAACAATCCCCATCCGAAAAGCTCCTGCAACTTGTTTGCGTGTTTGGACCACAAACCAAATACCGTGGCAAATGTGTGAACATTATTACACTCTGCATTTTCTGTTTTTATAGGAAACACTGAATGCTTTCCGCACTTTACCTCCAAGGTATCGTCCATTGCCTTCTCTATCATCTCCTTCAAGATGGAAGGAGAAGCATGCAGTTAAGAGAAAAAGGGGTTAGCAGATAAAAGAGAAAATGTGAGTCTTCCTGATGAAGATAAAAATGGCTATAAAGTTTTTTAATTTGGAAGATTTTTTTAGACAAAATCCCACTATCCCACAAGATCCCACTTAATATCATGTGTACAAAGAAAGAAAGAAAATAAGACAGCAGCAAAGAGGACAGCAAGACAAGAAAACAGGAAGATTTGGTTTCATTTGGTTCATCTTTTCCTAGTCTTACCTCTGCCGCTGCATCCAGCTCCTCTTTACCAAACCAGTCGGGTTCGTACATTTCAGCCAGACAGTCTTGCAGTCGCCGTGACGCATCATGCATCGCTGACACACAACAACACACAATAGGTTTAGCCACAACCCTCATCACCTTGATTCCGGCTTAACTGTTGCACCACTGGCACCAATTTATTATCATTATATTTTAATAATTATAACCAACTCACTTTTCACTGCTGTCAAGTAGGCTTTAAGGTCTTTCTGTAGTTTGGTGCCTTCCGCCTAAAAGAGCAGCACTGTGAAATTTAGTCTAAACTTCAAGGTGATATAAGCCTGAAAAATGTTGATGTTGATTTAGTCGGGAAAGAATTTCACACAAACCCATCAAATGAAAATGAAAAATGACTGCTCACCATTTGCTTGTTGAAGTTGACCACCATCTCTTCAAACGCTGTGTCTCGGGTCTCGTCTGCTTTGCCAAGTTTCTGCAAGACCTTCAGAAAAGTCAGAACATATGTATTTTTCAACTCATTCAAGTCATTCAATGCGCTCTGTTCAGATCTAAAACTGGAGCCATACAATATGTGTCTATTTAGGACTACCTGTTAAAACCAGGTGTAGGTGATTAACACTCACTGTGTGTGTGTGTGCGTTTGCCCCTCTACCGTGTTTATTGCCCAAATGTGACACACAAGTTTGCCATTTCTTTTGACATACAGTATGTGTTACATTACAAAGTCTGTAGCTTTCACTCATAGCATGCTGTGCATTCACAAAGCAATGATTTAGAGCACTGTAAACTCTGATTATTGGTGAGTGTGGATTTTATACTGTACAAGTCGGTGGAGATTCTTTTATATACACTTTATACTTTATTGTTGTACCAGGTATTACACAAACATACAATACAAGAATATTAGTTATACAGATGAAGAGGTAAAAGCATATACAGTAGTTTGCAAAAAGTAAATACAGACCACAACCAAACAGTCCAATGTGGAGCAAGCATCCTCTACAACCAAGCCTGTATGACTCTCTACAATACTTTCAAGTCAGACAAGAGTCCAATACCAATTTTAGAGTAGTCAGATAAAACATAAAACAGTGTAAGAACAACCCAATTTTGTGAATATTCAGACCGAAAGGAAGCAGGTACTATATAATGTGTACAACAGAGGACCAAGGATTAAGCCTTGGGGGAAGCCGCAAGCTTTTAAATCGAAATTCAACAGAAAATGTGACAAGTCAGACACCCGACGCCATGTAATGATTATGCTCAACAATATCAGATGCTGCACTTTGATCCAGCAGCATAAGAACTGCAGTATTCTCTGCATCGTGTAGAAAACGGAATGGCCCAGCTTACTGATGTCATTCTGTTCAAATTTAATTTGAACTGAAATGATTAATATTGATGAGGTTGAAAATGATCGGTAACAAAAACATCTTTAAATCATTGTGAACTTCACAAAGACATGAAGATTTCTTTAAGTTCTGAAACTGATACAGGTTGGAAGTGGTCAAACGCAGTTTGGCAACCGATATAATGATGGCAAAATCGCTGATTTCTTGATTGTAAAAACAGGATGAGCATGAGGATTATTGCTATACTGTTTTTATTATATTAATGAAGTATTTCAGTTTCTCCACTCCACTTAATCAAAGTACTGTTAGTGTTATGAACTGTTCATCACAGTATCAAATGAGACGAATCACATTGGTGAGGCTGCATCTCCACCACCTGCTGCTGCCCTAATCTTAACGGATACACAAACTATCAACACACAGCAGGGACTTCCCCCAAAACATGCGCGCACACACACACACACACACACACACACACACACACACACACACACACACACACACACACACACACACACACACACACACACACACACACACACACCTGTTCATTGCCAAAGATTGTTTATAGCTAGTAAATAACTATTACCTCCAAGTCCAGACCCACTATCTGCTGAAGATATCTGTGTCACTGTATTTGTTCTGCTGTGTGTCTTTGCAGGCCAGTGTTTGGTTTCACTCCCTAAAATACCCCACTGCACACACACAGACAGTTTGTGGGTTAAGAGAGAGGAGGGTAGCTATAGATACACCCCCACTACACACAGCAATGAGGCATGCTTGGAGTTCTGTAAGAGACAGGTGTTCAGGATTTTAATGTCTAAACAGAATGAATCATAAAAAATATATAAATTGATTTCAAACAACTTTCAAATACAGTGAGAATTCCAACCGCTCACTTTCTGCTGCTATGCACCGTGCATGTCGTACTTCCTATGCAGAACAGCTGTTAGCCGCTAACTTTTAAACTGCATCATTACAATAATAAGTGATTTGACAAGGTCAAGAAACAAGTACTTTGGATTAGTGAGTTATTGATGCAGGGTTAAAAACTGCCATCTTTCTTCAAAATAAAGGCACTTGTTGGAAAGGTGGAATAATAGATGAGTCCAAGTAGATCTCCAAAGCTTCTCAGTGGAAGAGAACAGACGTACACAGGAAGGTAAATTATCAGAAAAAAGGTCTAACTCCTACTCCAATTAGCACATATACATGTACACATTGCACAAAAGTGAGTGCACATTTTGGTCAATATTTTATCCTGATAACACTGAGGACACAATACAGATACAGTGATATTATGCTGTGACTATGTTACATGTTACCGGGTAGATGCTGTGATAGTGGCACAGGGCAGATCTTCTGTTTCCTGTTTGTAAGACTTCTAGCTTCATAAGAAATAAAGAGATGTAATGTGTTATTGTGTGTGTGTGAATGCTGAGCGTGAGGCAGAACAAGAGAGAAAAGAGCAGATCACTTAGCTGTAACGTCGTGAATGATGGGTTGTAGGTTTCACTAAATAAATAAACCCCATGGTTACTCTAGAGCAAGGGTGTAGACCTGTGGTCCTCCAGGGCCACGGTCCGGCTGGTTTTCCAACTCTACCTGCTGATCACCTTGTTTAGGTGTCCGCTGGCTTATCCTGCTGCTGATTGACTGAACACACATAATCAACCAGTAATAGCAGGGCCAGAGAGAGAAAAGTAGCAGAACATTGGCCCGAGTCTGACCCCTCTGCTCTAGACCAAGCTGTCCATGCTCAGTTGAGGGGAATTCACTTCACTGATCCAAGATGGACAGAAGAACTGGACATTCTGCCATTGACAGTACTCGCCAAATGCTTGGCGAGTTTGGTCGTGTTCAAGACAGGACTGTTGGCAGAGAAGTAACCAGCTACTGTAGGTTGGCAGTGGTGAACAACAGCTGCAACACCATCTGACAACAGCAGCTCCAATCAAGACATTTAAATGACTAATAAAAAGACTGAACAGCCAACAACAAACCAGGACAAAAAGCTGGTGTCATTAAAACAACTGGCTGTAAATGAGATGGTTCCTTGTGTCTCTGTCAGTGTGACAAACGATTTAGAGTTAGAGGCCTTTTACATGTGTCTGTATCCTTGGGCTCATTGTGCCTTAATTCAGCTTTTGTTAGTTATAGAGTGAATAAAGCATCATTTACTTTTTAGTCAGTTAACTTAAGCACAGATTTTCTTAAAGGGAACTTGGAACCCGATCTCAAATGTGTGTTTTCATTATGTTTGTGTATTATCATTATCATTATTATTATTGTTACTACTGTTACTCTTACAGTAAATGCTGCATGCTAAGCTGCACAATACAGACAACTTGACAACCTCAGGGAAATGGTGATGAAACTAGATATAATACCATATGACTGATACCGAGGTTTAAATCTCATATTGAACAGGACAGAGCCGACACTGGAGGGCTAAAGTCAGTGGAGCTGGTTGAGGTGAGGTGGACGGCAGCGTGCCAGCAGACAGACAGCTGAGGCCGACAATGCTCCCCTCCTCCACCTCCACCAGCCTCAGAGGGAAAACGATACCCTGACATTCATGAACACCACCAGCAACTCAAAGCCTCCGTATCACCTAAAGGTTGGTCGGAGCTGCAAGAAGACTCTGATTCATGTCCCCAGATTCATAATTAACTCAACAGTGTGAAGTTTTATCTTGTAAGACGGAGGAAAGGGAACATGATGAACCAGCTTCTGTTTATTACTGACTAAACACAGACGTGTTTAGACACTGACACAGACTGTCAGTTAGTTTCCTTGGACAGACATGTTCACTGTAACCACTCAACTCTATGTTTGAAGCATTAGTCCGATGACACATCACCGGGAATTAACGGCTTCTTGTATTTATTGACTATGCAACAATGGAACAAGATCAATTCAGAACATTTTCTGCTCAGATTTTAACAAATGCTAAATGCACAGTGATTCAGATGGTACATATGTCATGGCCAGAAGTCATTAATGGTATTAGTTAAAATGTATAGAAGAAAGAAGAAGAAGAAAACAATTTTGCAATTTTTCCTGCATTGTGATGTTTGATTTAAAGATTATGTGGAGTCTAAACTTACTGACTGCTGTTTGACACAAATGGCACGTTTTATCAGCTTGTTTTGAGAAACTATAGGAAATTACTTAAATAAATAGCGCCTTGTGATGCTGAAACTAAAATATCCAGAACAGGTTTTAAGATAGTGAAAAATGTGCAGCTGCTGCTGGGAACGAGCAGATCCTAATTAGAGGAGTGTTCGAGTTACAGGTCCCAGTTTGATCCCAATGTGCCTCAGTCGTGAGTTGGTTTCACATTGGAAATGGGAAAAGTAGATGTGAGGGAGTGAGTGACAGCACTCCTGGTGATTAGAGCGTAAGCTTCACAGGCTTAAGCAACAAGAGTGATTAGGACAGACAATAATAACCTGTTGCCCTGTTGCTCACGTTTCATTTATATCTCCTCCTGCAGCCGAGCAAACATGTCAGTTTTACTTTAAAGGGAACCTTGTTGGTTCTTTTATGGCAAATTAGCATTTTATTCACATGTTGTTTTAGACTAAACACAACTCTTATGTTGCCTCGTTTTGAGTGAGCACAACATCCTAGCAAATTTGAAGAACCTGCAATGAACTGTAGGGTCTTTATGAACAAAACCATCCTAAATATATTTAGCACCTATTAACATTAATTATGCATCTGATTGCGCTAATTTCTGCTGCATTTGATGGGTGCAGACAGATGTTCTTTCTACAGCTCCATACACTATTTCACAAAACACTTTAATAATGAGATTTTAATATTTAAAAATCCTTAATTCTAAAAGTCCCACTTTGTGACATCCCCATCTTCCTTAAGAACCAGAAGCGATGCATAAGACAAAAACCCTGAAAAAGTGTTAATTAGTATGAATTACTTAAAGAAGGTCATTTTCTGTAAAGTCCCAGAAACAGCATGGCACTGATGTGGAGTATTCGGACTCCTCATCTGACTGAACTTTGCTGAGAGCTCATCAAAGGTCCAGCCTGTGTCACCGGACAAACTGCTGACATCTGACGGTAACAGGCGTCCCCGCCGCTCCTACCTTCTCCTGCGCTCGGGACAGCCTCTTCTGGACGTTGATCGCCAGTTTCCCGGGGATGACTCCTTTTCCTGGCTCGGCCATGTCGCGCTGCGTGGATGGTTCCACAGACGGCGGAGGAAATGTCAGTGAGAGGTCCCCTGGATGCCGACGGTGCGTAAAGCCACACAGGCGCTCTCTCCGCGCGTAACTCTAATCCGACGACTGCGTCTTAAAGGCGCACTGGTAGACGAAGCGCGTGCGACACAAGAAAGAAGAAAGAGCACAAGAGAAACTACACGCACGAGGAGTTTGGAGGAGAAAACTCAGGAGCAGCGCCTTTCTCTTCGTCGCTCCTAATGTTAATTGATAGAGACTCGCGTTCGATGTGGAGAAGTATAATGTTTCCTCAGTCATGCTCTTAAAGGCGCAGCAGGACGTTATTATTAGCCGACAACTGTTGCATCCAAACAACTGGTGTGTGACTGTCACAGGCCTTATTTTAGCCCTGATACTGTATGAGACACTGGAGACAAGTTTCAAATGAAAGTAGTACGTTTATTTTTATAGTTTATTATATATATTATATATAGTAGACCTATATGGATATGTGATATATGATAACTGGTTTCATTTGTTATAGGTAGTAGATTATTTTATATAACATAAAATAAAAATTACTTTCTGTCCGTAAATTTGTGTTGACCTGTAAAACGGATTAAAGTAGAATTTAAAGTTTTAAAAACAAACTTAAAACTGTGAACATTTACACCTTTCTATACTATATGAATTGCAAAGAACACATGGAGGCTACAGGTCAGGTCTCTGCTATAACAGATATGTTTCTTCAAGACCAATTATGTTCCTTTAGGTGAGATAGATATGATAATGAAATATGAATTGTGGCTAGTAGTTATATGCAATCTGCTAATTAAACATTGAAAAATGCACTCTTAAGTTATTGCAAAATCTGACTCTGTGCCTCACCAGCCACGAACATCACCGCACGTCACTGTAGAATATGCAAGATAACTGTTTATTCTAACCTGTTACTATGCTTCTGCATGAGACTAACTTTTCTCCATCTCCAATTCTATCCAGCCGTCCTGTTTGTCTTCAGTCACTGGTCCAACTGACCTTACTGTGTCCCGTTACTGGTCCAACCGTCTTGTTCTGTTTCTGCCATTTATAGCTTTGTTGTCTCCTCTTTTTTCTGCTCTTCTCTGTCCCCTCACTTCAAACAGCTGCCCAACCAGGTCTGGAGGTTTTGTCATCTAATGAGGGAGTTTCTCCTTTTCACTGTTGCTTTCAAAATTATAAGTTAGCAATTTGAATAAAAATCTATTGACTCATTTTTAAATGCAAAATCTAGCTAAAAAAGGATTAGTGGAGTTTATTTTTTTTCTATAAAATTCTACAAGGTCAGAGCAGAAGGTAAGTTTCCATTATTTACCCTTAAATCTATGGTAAACCTGCTCAAATTAACAGTCATCAGATCATGTGGAGCAACACAGATGATGTTTTAATTTATTTTAAAAAATAAATATGTTTTCAACAAATCTTCAGGCATAATAACATCATAAACATCGTTAGATCAACAAACAACACTTGTTTTAAAGCAGTAATGTTACATCGAGCAGAACATTCACCTAGGCTTCACTGTGAAACATAATCTCTTCTGTTATATATAATATATATATTATATCTCTCACATAATATCTTAATTACTTTAAAATAATGGATGAATCAAGTGAAAATTGTGATAATAATAATAATATAAATACAATATATTTTAATTGATTATATAAATAGGCTTGATAATAACTGTAACATCTGAAAATCAATTTAACTTGGATTTGGTTGGATTTTAGTTTTTGTAATCATTGTTTTATTGTTTGCATGAATATGTGTCGCCAAATGTTTCTGAGGTGATTTGTACATACTTCACTTCAGTGGTTGTTGTTTTGTATCGAATAACAAATCTCAGCAGGACTACGAATGTCTCTCATTTTTTACAGGCTTGTAACTGGGCCACAAGTGCAGGTTCCTTTCTGTTTAACCGGACCTATCTCCCCTGTTGTTCTGAGCTACACCCAGTGGGTGGAGATGCTCTGAGGCCAGCAGCAGACTTCCTTGCCAGTGCAAAAGCAGGGAATACCAGTGGATCCCCTTTCTGTTGTGTCCGGTGGTGCCAGTCTGGCTGTAAATCAGCCTCAGTGGGAAGAAGGCCAAGGGAGACAGGGAATGCTGGTCCACCAGTGCGTAGCAGGATGCTACCACCCCATCGTCACCAGTCTCCCATGCATGGTCAAGGGTGCAACACCCCCCTGCCCCCCCGTTCTCTGGCCTGCGTGATCCAAGGCAGACGCCCTCCACTAAGCCCATGTCCCAGTTTACCCTTGGGCGCCAGCAGACACTGTCCTGGGTGGACATCACTGGCATATACCGTGCTGAGAGTGTCATGAGCCGGCAGCTCCAATTCCCAGCAATTCTGCTGGGATACAAATAACAGGTGAGCAGCAGTGAGGGAGAGCTGCAGACTACCACACAGTGACTGCAGGGCATAGAAAAGTTTCCAGGTCCCTGGGTCATGGTCCAAAAACGTCAGCACTTCACTGAAAAGCAGTTGACTGCTGCACTCGCTGCCTGATGATGCTAGCACTTGGTCCCCTGGTTGGAGATGGGCTTCTGGCCACTGCGCACCAACGTGACCATGGTCTCTCCAGGAAAACAGCCCCCAGACTTAGATGCAACTGAGTGGTCTGAAACACAGAGGGAGAAACAGACACAGAGGTTAAGAAGGAGGACAGGACTGAAGTCCCACAACAAGACAGCTTTCAAATGTAGTACAACTATTTAATGTGCTCAGTGAACACATGGAAGCTGATGATATATCGAACATCTAGTATGAGACACAAAAAGTGAGAAGAGAACCTGTTCATGCCATTATTCTGACAGTCTCATTTCCTGTTTGTTACTCCTGTGTCCTGTTACGTTAGCTAGCTAGGAACCTGACCCTTGACTCCATCACTTCGCCCCTCCCTCACTTCCTTCAGGTCTCTTCCTCTACCTCATCCCGATTCCCCCCCCTCGTGGCTGCAGCTGGACTTTGCGTGAGCTCTGCTTGGGGCTGAGATCCCCCCAGAGAGCTGGGTCCCCCCTGGGGTGATGGGGCTTCTCCTAACTGCTGACTCCTTACAGGCCAAGGGCCCACTGGGCAGGATGTTTGGGGTATGTCCTCTCACTGGGGGAGAGTTTGCTCCCGCTTTCAGGTTGCTTTGACCCACCAGCAGCCTGAACTAGTATCAGTGTTGTCTCCATAGCTATTACATCATCCAACATGTGGCCTCATGGTACTAGAAGTGAGTGTACTGGGTCTTGTTCCTCTGCTGGACCTCTGTATGTATGTATGTCCCTCTGGCTGGGTTTTGGTTCCTGCATCAATTTGTTAGATTTCTTTTCTGCATCTTGTTTTTAAAGGATTTAAAGAAAATTAGGAGAACAAGAAAAGGAAAAAAATTTAAAAAAAGAAAAAAATACCAACTTGATTGGCTGCTTCTGATCATGTCAAGGACTGGGCCCTCGCAACCCGATCTGGGAGGAAAAGATAGAGGAGAAGGAGAAATAAAGACGAACAGGGGAATGAAAGGTTGTGTGAGTTAAAATGTTTGCATGACACCCCTGTATCGCTTGTTTGTTTTACATTCTTGCCATTTGCTGTAATAAAAGCAAGAAAATGGCGGGGAAAGAATAAGGAAATGTAAAAGGTGCAACCACCAAGTTACAAGCAGATAAAGGTTAATGAAGAAAAAAATCTTCTGTATTTAGAACATATAAAATGTGTTGAAATTAGCAGCAGCATAATGGAGCATAAATGAAGGGCTTAGGGTTATAATTAATTAATTTATACATTGCTTTACTTACTATATTTTTTTTCATTTAACAAAAAGATCCCTGCTTTGAAATGTCATACAAAGATTCTACATACTGTAACCTTGATTCTTTTTTTTAAAGCATATGAAGCATATGAGTTCTGATTTTGATTGGTAGCAGCAGGGCTGCGCTTTCGTCAGTCTTGGATGTGACAGTTTCCTGTAAACACCAGGTAAGTTTAGTTAAGGTCTATGAAAAAATGAGAGTTTGAAGCTAATACTAAGATTTTGAATAATCTGAGCACATGTAGTTTGAGATGGATAAGAAACATGGGAGTGGATCTGGTATAGTCATGTTGTCTGATTGTGATTGTGATCAAAGGTCCCTAAAGGGACGTTGCCACCCACACCTGACTTGACGCTGCAGTGGATGTGGGCCTTGGACTCGTAGTAGACCCAGTCGAAGCCGGCCTCCACCGCCAGTCGAGCCAGCATGGCGTACTTGCTCCTGTCCCGGTCTGATGTGGTGATGTCCACCGCTCGGCCCTCGTAGTGCAGCGACTCCTCCGAGTGGTGGCCGTCCTCATCCCAGCCCTCCGTGACCCGCAGCCGGACCCCGGGCCACAGGTTCATCACAGAGATGGCCAGAGAGTTCAGCTTGTCTTTGCAGCGCTGCAGCAGAGAAGACACGAACATGTTTGAAACATACAATATATGTGTTGAAAGGACGAAGGGACTAATTTTGTTTTTGTTTTGTTTTTTTGTTTTTGGATGAATGTCATAAAACGTGATATAACCAGTCACAATCGTTTTCAGCTTGTAAAACCCAATGTCTACAGAATTTAAAAGTAAGAGAGAAAGTGAAGCAGTGATAGTGTTAATTACTAGATGACTAAACCTCCATTAAGAGGAAAAAATCCTTTTCCTTACCGCGGCGGCAAAACCAAAACTAGGCAGCGTCAAACCACGATGCTCCTTCCCCGTGCTTCACTGCTGGGTCTTCACGCCGGTTTGTGGTTCCTTTTTAATGCCATAATTATTGCTGTAAACAAAACAGCATTAGTTTGTCAGGCAACACTGGGGAGTGTCGTAGTGCGTTTTGGCAAACTTTAGGTGGTGGAGAGAGAAAACGCAACAGTGAACGCTGTGAACAAGCGGGTGGCAAACCACATGACTACATGGTCCCAGTGGTGAAAGAGAGGAAGGAGCATCATGATGAGCTGCTGGTCGCTCTTATTCATCCTGGCCCTTACCTGCTCACGCTGCTGCTAGAAACTTCATGTTATCATACACTGTACTGTACAGATGTATTACACGAAAATGTCATATATATTTATAAAACCAAAAATATACTAAAATATAAAGTAAAAGAAACAAATGTCTTGTACTTGATGTCATCTTGTAGTAAGTCATTTATTTTAGACAGAGATATCTCAGAAAACAGTATTTCAAACCATTTGAAACCATTGTCACAGTTAACTTTTAGAATTTCTAAAGAATTCCACATATTTAAATATGTCTTTGTATTCAGCAACAGGGCATTTAATTGTGTTAAACACAGACTTTGTGGTCTCTGGAACGTGTTCCATATGCATTTACAGCCAAATCTGGGCTTTTAGTCCAACTGAATGAAGCTTAAGTGGCAGCATCCCTGCTCACCTGGAGGCTGCATCAGGCTAAATGCTGCATGACTTCACACACACCACCTGTGTCAAATCAAACCAAAGCAACAGGTTTGATTCGAACTATTTTAAATGTCATAAATTCTAAAATAAAAGGACAAATAACTTTCTTTTGTTTAGGAGTTTAGGAATGAAAGTTTCAGACGTGCTGTCGTTTCTCTGCAGCCTCTTAATGCCTCTTTTCAGCCCATTGAAGATGTAAATAGAATTCAACCTTCCACTGTTCATGTCTCTGTGGCCACAGATTCCTTTTCACAGTGTTCGCTTGTTTCATCGTGTTTTTGCTCTGCGGCCGGAGCTTCATAAATCACACGATAGATCTTGTTGGTTTTCCTTTGAAGGTGCAGATTGACGGGAGGTTCTGTTGGAGCGGTTTTAGAACTAAACGACCGGCGGCACCAGCTCCGCAGGAGGAGTCGCTTTGAGATGGTCGTTTAGTCTCATGTCGCTTCTAAAGGTTTTTGGATGGAAGGCAGAAAATTTGAACACAGATTTTATGGTTTAATTTTCAGAGCAACTCGTAAATCCGTGAAACACCAGTTGCTTTTGCTCAAAATTGATTTACAGCGTGATTTCGTCTCTGAATAGACACGACTATGTCAAGAAAAGTCAAGTGAAAGCTGAAAAACAAACCCGTATAATTAAGGCCTCCGCAGCTTAGGTCGGCTATTTACGTACATGTGTGCTGCACAAACAAACAAGAATTAAAGCGAAATAGTAAAAGACTGAAAAAAGCGCGTGGCTCCCGTGAACACTGGCCGGACTCTCTCCAGATACTGCTCGCAGCGCGCGGCGCAGAAAGGTGACAGCTCCAGACGGGATTTCGGGTCTGTGGACATAAACGGTGCCGCTTAGGGAGGAAGCCCGCGGTCACAGGAGCCAGATATAAATACTTTATTTCTGGGGAAAGCGGGAGTCAAATAAATTCCACAGGGGCCACATCAATGACGGAGCCGTAACCCCCTCCAAGAGGCGACTGTCAACGGGCTAAAAACGGTAAACATCAATACACGCTCGACGCGGACTCTGACCAAATACAACTTCTGACTGTTTTTCCAGCAAGAAAAAACGATGTAAAACAGGAGCCATAGTGTTTATTAAGAGCGACCGCTTTTCCATACGTTTCAGTCGGGGTTTCCCTTTTTACGCACGAGCTGCCCACAGCGAAGCCCCGCGTGGAGCAGAAAGAGGGAGCTCTGATTCCAACTGGTCACATCCGCGACTCAAGAACAGAGCTGCTTTGTTTGTTTTACAATTACCTGCAGATTAACTGAATTCCAGAATCAAGAAATAACAGTCTTACAAAGTTGACTTAAACTAAGTGATGACGAAAAACAAAGCAGCCCTTGGTGTTAAACGTTAAAGCGACGCGTCATTAGGCCCATTTAGATTTTTAGGACACGTGCGTTCGACTGCGACGAACCTTGAGTCAACAAGAAATGAGTAAGAGCGTAGCAGAGCTTGAAGACATGAACAAAGTGCAAAGAAAAAACTCCTTTACAAGCAGCTCCAGTGCTGGACCCCGGTCCACGGGGACCGGGCGGGTTACCTGCGTCATCAGGCGGTCTGCACCTGTGTTCTCCTCATCCTTGAAGATGATGTCTGGGTTGTAATTCGGGGTGAGCTCCCTGAAGCGCTCCGAGCTGCGGGTTATTTTCCCTTCGTACCTCCCGCTGGCTCCTAACGTCTTCTCGGCCACGTTGGGGCTGAACTGCTTGTAGGCGAGCGGCACCATCTTCCTCGGTGGCCGCCTCTTGCCGTAGCTTTTACCCGGGCCGCAGCCCTCGCTGAGCGGCGGTAGGAGAAAGACGCACCCGGCGAGGCACGCCACCAGAGTCGGCAGCAGCATTCCGCCCCGGTGCCGGTGCGTCACGGCCTGGCTGCCCAGGTGGCCGAACTGTCCCCTCTGTATGTCTAGTAGCGTGTCCACTCCCGTGAGTTTACCTTGACAACTTTAAAGCGGAGGTGATGGAGTCGGACTCACACACGAGTCCAGAAAGGTCTCCATTCCCGGCGCGTAAAAGTGGTGCGTGCGCCGCTGGAGACGAGCTGGAGAGACCTGTCCAGTGCGCTGCCGCCACGCTCCTGTCCCGAGTGCCGGCGGAGGCAGAGACATAAATAGGCGAGGTGGGTTTATCTTGGCAGGCAGGTTCAAAGCGGCTCCCTGTGTCAGAGCTGTGAGAAACGGGTTACGGACAGACACGGAGGCGCGCGGTGCGTAGGCCGTCGGTCTCCTGGGCACGGTGGCGAAAGGATGTCCCAGCGGCGGTTTCCGCCTCCTGGCTTTGTCCTCAGCGCGGCCCTGTGGCGCAGGGCTGTTGGCACAAATGGAAATAGAAGAGATCACATACAGAAGAGATAAGGTGCGGCGGGAGGAGACCGCGCCCTGCTGGGTCTGTCCTCTCCTCCCACCGGGGGGGCCAGGCCCCGTTACCGCCTTCGTCCGTTTATTGCCAGCTTGGACACACGCACGGCGACGCCACGAGACTGGCCAGGCTGGCGCGCGACACTGATCTGAGTCCGATCTTTGGACGCTCGTCTCAGTCAATACGCAGGTGCGACAGAATTCTCTTGATGATGCACAACCTCCACTGTCCAGATGTTTCCATCAGTTCTGGATAACTCAACAATATCCTGCTCACATCTCCACTCAGTTTGTCCTAAGCTCACGATAGACCTTAAGTTTACTCTGAATAAACATCATCAGCGACAGTTTTCACAGTCACGTGAGGGAAACCATCATAATGCAACTTCACACCTGTCAGGGTTGCAATATTATCATTATCATATCAAGGTTTGCCATACAAAGCCATACGATTTGAATTTGCAGTAAAACGTGCAGAAGAATGAGGTCGTCTGAATAGATATTGGGTTACAATGTTCTTGGACAAAAGTGAAACTTAAACTTACAGAAAAACCAGGAATAAATTTCAGTGATGTGGACACAGTTGTAAGTTGCTCTGGGTCTGAAGATAATTGACAAAAGAAAGGCAGCTTTGACAAACATTATTATAGGAGAACCCGCAAACTGACCGAAACCCCAGGCTGACCTCAGCACCAACCACTACACACCTGCTGTCTATAAAACAAACACACATTTTATCTCATTGACCAGCTCTAAATAAACATTCAGGGCATATCTGAACAGGAGCCGATGTGTTTCTAAAAATACGACGAAACATGGGCCTTAAAGCCACGACCAGCTCCTGTCAGTGCTCCAGATCTTTAGGTTCAATGGGAGCAGATAGACACAGTTGGAAGTGAAGCTCTGTCATTGTGCAGGAGATCAGCTGTGGATGCTGCAGCTCACCACACTGCATTGTGTCTGGTTCCAACAACAGAGATGCCGCTGAGCCTGCTGAGCCTGTGAGAGCCTGCATCACCTGAGCCCAGACTGGCATCTGAGGACCAGGGGCCTTTATCAGGGTATTTTTTCAAGGCCGTTGGATCATTTATTTGATGCTGGTTTTACAGTATTGTATAGTCCGGGTCATATTTCTTAGCATTCCCTGAATGAGGTTTCATGGATCAGTTTGCATTACTACATGAAAGTAGTAATGCAAGAAGTAAAATCAATTTTCCTTTCTTTTTCCAAATACGACTGATGAAAAATGTAACGGTTCATACAGTTCATATAAATATCTATTTACATGGCCGTGACTTCAGAAAGAGTAAGACAAATGATTCTGGTTAATGGCTCGATTATGAACTTTGACCCACTTTGAGTGTCAAACTCACAAATGTATGGAGAACATTGAGGGACAAAAGAACACAGATGCCGTAGGAAAAACCATTTACCCATTCCTCTGCAGTCACATGTTTAAGGGTCAGTGTAGCTTATTTTGCTAGCTAGTGAATTTATATTGTGCTTGAGCAATTTCTCTATGCAGCTATAAAAAGTTGATTTAAAGTCCTTGATGCATGTGGAGCTATGGAATACATGTATAAACTACAAGATAAGTCTAAAAGCCTGACTGTAGCTCCAACTGAACCACACGGGGAAAAGGTTCTGGAAACTAATTAATTAATTATCTGATTAGAGATTGACACTGAGTCTTTTCATTTTCTTTTAGCCAAAATAACAATTGATTGATATAATATATTGATATAATGGCTGAGAAGCACCTAAAAATATATAATAGTTACAAAAACGGGGACACTTTTTTCTGTTGCTGGTTTTAATTATGGATTTTTGAGTCTACGTTTATTCACATTGTTGTACAATTTTGTTTTACCTGTGTATTACTATGTGGATATTTCCTCCACCTCTTCCTTTCAGCTCTAATCAGGCTGCTTTCTCAGAACTGTGCATACTTGCTTTTCAGCACCAATAACATTCCTCAGATTCTGACACCTTGAGGCAACATCTCACTTGGTTCTGAAAAAAGGAGAGTGTCTCATCAACCAAGCATCACATTCCGAGATTATAAAAAAGAATTTAAGTATATTTAATTAAAGGGGAGACATCCTCTAAATACTTCAGCACTAGAAATGGCAAGGGCTTTAAACATGTTGCTTTTATGGCAGATTTAGGTTAATATTGTCTCATTTATTTACATCTAAGTGATTTTCTATAGTTCTGCTTTTGTTCCACAAGTAACTTAATATTTGAATTTCTTTGTTAATAAAAGCTAATTACACAACTTGTATTTTGTTCTTTATTAGAGTATAAAACAATAGTAGTAATTATTAAATACAGTAAATTTGCAATATACATGACGGCCCAAAACCTTTAAAAACAAACAAAAAAAAGTTGGTATTAAAATTTGTTAAGACATTTTAATGTAAAATAAAAGCAGCTAAAACAGGAACTAAAACCCAGTTTGTTCAAAGGTGCTTCATGTAAATGAATCGCAGCTCATTTGAACAGTCCCACTTTCTTCTTCTTTGGTTTGGTGGACAGTCGCTCTGTGGGGTTGGATGTGATGGACACAGACTAAGAAGGACAAGAAGAGGTTCATTAAAATGATACCAATAGTACAAATTCATAGTTTTGTGAACTTGCATCTAGGAAACCAAAGAATGAAGGTCATTAAAGAAATAAATCTATTATTGTTAATGTACTAGTAGTAGTAGTAGTATACGAGTAGTATTTTATTACTAGTAGGAATAAATATTTCTACTTTATTAAATGTCCATTTGTCACATTTTCTATCAATGCTTTGTAAATGTTTGACCTTATTTAATTCAAAGTGGATCAACTGTATCTTTAAACATGACAATCTCTGTACGTTCTCCTCCACCTCCTTTACCTGTTCTTTTACTGAGGATCGGTCATCAGCAGTGGCTTCAGTGTTGCTCCTCCCATTCTTGGCTGCTTCTCTCTCCTCCAAAGCTTCAGCAACAACAAATAAACCAGATCAAACAAAGGCATTTCATTTTACTGTTAAACACTTGCATGTACCTGACACCTTTAAATTTCACGCTTGACTCGGCTTCTATTTTAAAATACAAGAAATAACTTTGAATTGGAAACATACCTGACCTGGACTCTAAATCAAAAGCCCTGAGACTAATTATGACTCTAACTTTAAAAAGTATATTGGACCTAGACATCTGAAAAAGCTGTGAGTAAAAAAACCCACTGGCCTGTCATGGTGTAGTGACAGACCCTAGGTTATGTCAAGGTAAAGAATTCTGCCTGGAAGCTTCAGTTAAAGGATCAAACCCCTTTGAACCACTTCAAGTGCACTTCTAACACACTGTGTGTCTACATTCACCATGGTCTTTAAGTGAGACGCACCTAAAGATGGGGTCGGGTCCGATTCTTTAGTGAGGGGCGGGTCTTCAGACAGTCGGCGCTTTGGTGCCTTCCTCTGATCAGTAGGATCAGTAGCTGTAACGACTGAATAGAGGTGCTGCAGTTCGGAGCTGAAGCCCAGAGAGTCCTGCTCCTCAGAACACAGCAGAGGAAGAGCCTGGTAGGAGATGAACAAGGAGAATGAAGCTTCATCATCTGTCGTGTTGCTGTTTTGGTCACTTAACGTGTAAATCTACAGTGTGTGCGTGCGCATGTGTCAGTTCTGCAGCTCTAAAGTCAAAAACATATTTCAAATAAAACCGATCTTCTGAGGTGCACGACTGTGTCCGTTGCAGCTCAGCTCTTGTTTGTTTTACGGTGCTGATGAAGGTCACGTGTGTGATGAAGGGTGTGACGAGGCCGTGATACGCTGTGAATCAATCAAAAGCCTTATTGAGCAGCAACCAACACACATTTAGCAGCCGTGACACCCACAGGCCTGACAGATAAGGGTGCGTGTAGACCACAGACATCATGCACTGAATAACACACACCATTTACTAAATCCCTCAGTTTTTTTACCCGCGAGGACAAACTGTCCAAATTAGCTCCTCAAATATTGACCGGGAAAAAGTGGTGGTCCCACACTCGCTGTCACGGCAGAGAGGCTCCTAAACACACTCTGGTCAGGTTTGGAGGTTTCACATTGATTTATTTCTGTTAGTTTGTTTAAATATCGTAAAAAAATAAATGTGCGCCCCAGTGAAGCGGACAGAGAAACCAATATGCAGCAGAAAGCCTACCTTATTCTCTCTTTTTAATTAAACAGCCCCCCCCCCTTGGACTGGACCTGGCTGCTGTGAAAACGAAGCAGGTTAAGCAACTTTCTGTATGTAAAAGTGTCAGGCTGTAAATAATAAATAGAACAAAAAGAGTTTTAACAATATTTCCATTTTCCATGTGTCTTTAATTTTTAAAAAAGAAATAAAAGTCAGGTCAGCATTTTCAACCTACATGTAACTGAATGAACTAAAACCTGTCACTCCTGCATTGAAGTCATCAGAGGACATAGAGCTTCCGTAATGTACGAAGCCCTGTGCTGGCCTCACTTTATTCAGCTGCTTGGAACACACAGAACCTGAGATTCTGGAGAGGATGCAGAGGAATCCCGGCATGCTCACCTCACCATGCTCACATCCCTTTTCACAGCGACACATCGACTGTGGGCAAGGTAGTGGAAGGTAGTGGGGGACTGACTGTACGTTCAATTATTGGCAGGTTAACGGTTCGGCCGTTGTTTTAAGCAGGGCTTTGGTGCCAGAGCGTCTCCCACTCAGTCGCCTTTTTCCGATTTAGTTTTGTTTCCTGCTTCTGATCTTGAATAAGTCGCTAACGCCATTATGGCCGTCTTTTGAAAAAGCTTAGTTGAAATGTGCTGCGATGTCTTTGGAGGTGTGAGAAATCATGTCAGTAGCTGTAGAAATCACACGAAACACTGAACACCCCCCCAAGACAGATGCATAATCACTGCTAACAACAGCTGTTTACAGTGTGATCTGTGTGGTCAAGTTTGGTCCATGTATGAGATTATTTGTCTACAGCTTGCAACACTGTCTGGTTTCAGATGGCTGAATACACTAATTTAGACTTTTAAAGTTGATTTACGATATTCTTGATATCAGTAAGATCACAACATACATAGTTTGTTATTAGTCCCTGGAAACATAATGAATTTTAGTGACAAAGACAAAAAAGAGCTCAGCATGAAAGAAACTGTGTGAACCTAGACTAATGTGAAAGTGAGTAATGTGAAAATATATCACCTCAAATATGACACAGCTCAAATCAGATCAGTCAGATCCATTGATTGCTGAAAGATTTCACACATTGTCAAATGAAACTAACACAATAAATCAGTAACAGGAAGTTACTGCACAGGGCAACAGGAGGAGTTCTGTCGCAGTGTTTTCTGCAGCTCAGTCTAAAGACGACTTTGTAGGACACCACACTGGTTCAGGCTGAGGCTCAGCCCAGTGGCAGCAGCTACAAAGGGGAGCAGCCAGGCCAGAGGACCTAATTACAGACCAGGGCAGAGACAGCCCAGTGGAAACTGTGTGCAAGTGACAGAGGGCAGGGGGAAGATGAAGATGATGATGATGATTTGCCATGTTTTACTCCACAAAGAGTAAAACCTACTGGTGCAGCTGTTGTTCATTAATAAAACTTCTAAAAATGTCAGGTTGCAGGTAATCACAGCCCAAAAACATCTAAAATATAAAAAAAACTTTATTTATAAGCTGAAGCCAAAAGTTTTGGTGATGTAAGGAAGAAACAACTAAGTACTGATGAATATGCAGCGCTCCAGATCATCATCATTATCATCATCATCAATTACTGATCATCATTATTACAGACGCAGCAGCCTACACTTTAAATGCTTTGGGTTTTTCAAAACAAAACAACTCATCACCGCCTTTCCAAAGTCAATTAAAATATATTTTGCCCGCTCCACTAGTCAGAGCTGGTCTACCTTCAGACAATAAATCTCCACAGCAACCTAATTCTGCTTGATTTAATCTGCCTTCATTCAACTGACTCTGGGCTAAATTAATCCAGGATAAGTCTTTAATCACAACACAGACAACTCAGAATAAATCTCCACGGTACCTAATCTGGGATTCATTGATCCAGGATGTCGCACGGTTACTGGCATGATAACAGCTCATAATGACCATGTAATGAACACATGACAGCGACACAAACAGATGCAGGACTGTGACCAGCTCGGTAACCAGAAGACTTCCTTTATTACATAAGCACCTGCTGACTGGACCGGTTCTATTCCAGTGTCAATCGGATTTATACCAGGCTCAACAGTCCTAACGCACATAATGTCAAACTAATGCCAGATAACACACAGATCACACGTATTTCTGTCTAGACAAGTCTCACATTCTGTGCCTTTAGATTAGCTTTAATGTTTAGCCCAAGAACCCCACGTCCAGCTTCACAGTGATGCTCGCCCACTTACCACCAAGGCTCAGGATTCCTCAGGTAAGCGACATAAAGAGCTGCTCGCTGCCGCCTGAGAGTCAATGATTTACTCGGGACGAAGGGGAAAACTGAGGAGGCGGCTGCCACCTTCTCACTGCCTCCATGGCAACGTTCTACCTCCTCATTCCTTCCACTGATACTCTAACACTCCTTCCCAGACACTGATAAGCTGCTTTTACTGTCTCCTTTTGTTCATCTTGCCAGTTCTCTGTCTGTATAGTTGTCCTCCTGTTTCAGACAATTTCAGACTAAACACAAATTATGATCCCAAAAGCTTCAACTTAGGAAAATAACAGCAACAGGTTTAAAGCAAGTCTTGTCAGATTTGGAAACCACAAACTTCTGGCCCAACTATGGGATTCTCTTCTGTTTTGGTCTAAAGTGGCTGCTAACACATGTCATCACCGCGGTTGCCCTGAAGCTGTGAAGCCACTGTCTCATGAAACAGGAAGTTTGTTCTGGTGACAATTCAATTCAGACCTGACAACTAGCACGCTGCTGCCTACGTTGATGTGAGTCCTGCGTCACCACGCAAATGCTGCAAAACCAAAAGCATGCACCACAGGCTGGTGTGCCTGGAGCAGCACGCCCCTCTTCCACATCATGAGCTGCTGCTGCCACCACACAAACACTCTAAATTTAGGTCCTAAGGGAAGCTGATGTGATCCGAAAAGGATTTGAACTTTCCCCCCCCCATCTGTCAGCTTCATGACCAGCTTTAGCTTGCGCCCAAGTTAAATCCAAGAGTGTGTGTGTGTGTTCATGTTCCACCCATGTCAATGTTGACCTGAGTTGGGTGGGGTGTTTGTGTGGGGCTTCCATGGAAAGCTGCAGATGAAAATAAAAGCTGCTGCTCCTGTCGTCATCGTGTCTCTTCTCGCTGCCCTTCACTCGCCTTGGTGTGGGAAACACTGGCCACAAATGGCGCAAGCAACCACACACACACACACACACACACACACACACACACACACACACACACACACACACACACACACACACACACACACACACACACACACACACACACACACACACACACACACACACACACACACACACACACACACACACACACACACACACACACACACACACACACACACTTTTTTCTGTGTCTTTTCAACAATACCAAGAAAAGTCCTATCCTAACTACCTACACCAGGCTTGGACTTAGCCTATACTGTATAGGCCAGGATGTTTGATATGTCCTGAAAAACTTGCGTAACACTCCTTAGGTCTTATGATATAATGAATTACACATTTATATGGATTAATAATTAAGAAAAGACATGTTTGATTAAATGGTTAACTGATTCCAAATGTTCAAATCTCTAACTTGTTCAAAGTCAATATTAGTTCATACACACAAAGAGATTCCGACCTGCAGGTTGGACTGTGCCATGGAGACCGACACAGACGGAGACAGAAACACGAGTTGCTGGGTGGACAGACCAACGCACACATGCCAAATGCCTTCAGCCTTTCTGATTCACAAACACTGTGGTGTGTCCACCTTTGACGCATCCTGGCCACATTCTTCTCTGACACATTTTGCTTCAATTTGGACTTTGGTCTAGAGGTGGTCTTGTCGTAACCCAGTGGAATTTGCCACAAGAACAGACTTTGATCTACTGTAACATTTCGTATAATCTGCTTTTTCGTCTCCAACAAGCAGAAAACTGTGAACCTGATGTATGATTCTTTCTTAGTTTTCCCTTTTACATGAACTAATCAGTCATTTTCACACAATCTGTGAATTATACCAGAGTGTGAGGAATTTCTCTAGAATTCATCTCTAACAGTCGCATGTCCTTTGTATGAGAACAGGTTTGAAACAACATGTCTATTTTATGTAAAGAAACCTAAAGAACAAATAGTCTTGTATATAGAGAACCTCTCAACAGACATTAGTAGTATTTCAACAGGCCGGTCATAAGAGCTCAGAAGACCCGAGTTAACATCCACCTGTAAACCAGCTGCTTTTGTGTCTTTGACTGTGCTGAGTCATCATCACACAACTGAGGCCGCAGTGGTTCAAGCCCAAGTTGAACCCAGTGTGCCACAGTAGCTTAAGCTGCACAGCAGCTCTGCCATCAATATGAGCTCCTGTTTGACTGGGTCAATGAGCAGTGTCCAAGAAAATGTAATGCAACTCATGTGTGCTCATCACTGGACTCGCCACAGCCAGGAAATGTTTGGAGACGAAGCACAGAGAAGGGTAAAACAGGCCCAAACAACAGACAGCGACTGCAGTGGGTGTGTATCATCACGTGTCTGACCTTTGCCATGAAGTCTTCTCTTTGAGTATGCTCGTCAAAAACTTCAGTTTCCAGCCGTTCTGAAATCAGACACACATTTGTATCAAGTACAAACTATTTTCTGATGTCTGCCATAGACAAAGAGATAGAAAACCATGTGTGAGAGAAACGTGTGTAGATTATTACGTAACTGTGTGTATAACTTATAGAAGTGTAAAATGAAAACAATATATATTTAGATTGTTGAATAGCTAATAGCTACAGTAATAGCTAATAGCTAATAGCTAATAGCTGGCTGGCATGAGAATCAGTTTCACCAAGTCTGAGGCCATGTGAGACTGACAGACGGATCAATGCGGCAGCTGCAGTAATGCGGTCTGTCATGGTCAAGAGGGAGCTGAGCCGAAAGGCAAATTTAACAGTCAATCTACTGTACGTTCCTACCCTCACCTATAATCATGAGCTTTGAGTCGTGACTGAAAGGACAAGATCACAGATACAAGTGGCCGAAATGAGTTTCCTTGCTCTCTCAGAGATAGCATGAAGAGCTGTGTCACCCGAGAGGAGCTCAAAGTAGAGCCGCTGCTACTCTACATCGAGAGGAGCCAATTAGGTGGTTCAGGTATCTGGTTCAGATGCCTCCTTGACGCCTCCCTGGGGAGGTGTTCTGGGCATATCCCACCGGTAAGAGGCCCTAGGGAAGACCCAGGACACCATGGAGGGAGTATGTCTCTCAGCTGGCCTGGGAAAGCCTTGGGGTCCCACTGTAAGAGCTGCAGGAAGTGTCCAGGGAGAGGGAAGTCTGGAGATCTCTGCTTAGACTGCTGCCGTGACCCAGCCCCGGGTAAGCAGGTGAAAATGGATGGATGGAATAGCTCCACACAAACATTAACAGAATGTGCTAAAGAAAGTGGATTTAAAGTCTGATTTTCGCTTTTTATTTTTATATAAATTTCTAATTTTTCATGTTGATCAACATCCACATATGACAAACTTGGAAGAAAAACCCACACCTCTGCTGAGTGTGGCTCCATTCTCCTTGTAATCCTGAATCTCTGCATCCTTCCTAAGCAGCAGACCTCTTAGCTGCTCCACCTGATGCTGCAGCAGACGGCTCATCGCCAGCAGGGGGCGCACAAGCTGCAAACACACCTTTAAACAGAGAAAGCGGATTAGCATTTTGACTAATCACAGTCTATATCTAAGAGGGGGCTGTGTTCACTGTGACTGTACCTGGGAGACAGATGCAGGAATGCAGCAAAACTCCCAGTAGAAGGGCAGCCCTGCCAGCTCACTCTTCAGTTTCATGATGATGTTACCATCCTCCTGGCGTGTTAGAAAGATCTGAGCTTCACTTGCAGGTTCCTTGTTGCTTCCCATCAGGCAGGGCTGGACTATCTCTCGCAGATGGGAGTAGAAAGCTCTCACTGGGGCTCGCAAACGTCTGTTCAGCTCCTGGGTTGACGATAACAGTTATTTCTAAAGTGCCATCAGGTGCGTGCATCATGAAAAAACAATCTTTAAACCTATCTAAATAATAGATAATCTAAATTTAAACCTAAATATAAATAAATTGCAAGGACCCAAGTGTTTCCATAAAACTGTACCTGTGCTCGACTCTGGATGGCAGCCGACTCCATTCTTTCCTCCCACACACACTTCATATCAGTCAGCAAGACATGGTACGCGGTGTCTCCAAACCAGCTCTTGGCGAGAAGATGGCAGCCGCTGATGTTCACAGGAAACCAGGGATGCTGGGAGAGGATGTCTGCGGGGATTCCTCCAAGCTCCATCATGAGACGGCCTAAAACGGAAAAACTAAACAAAAAGAAAAAAATAACATTGGGGTGGCCTTCGAATAAAATATAAGCAGCTGTGTAACAGTAATATTATATAATAAAAAGAAATAATAAAAGGAGATACAAGCCTGGAGATATAAACACACACACACACACACACACACACACACACACACACACACACACACACACACACACACACACACACACACACACACACACACACACACACACACAAAAATTATTCATTTATGTAGAGGGACTAGTATTTGAATAGTGAAAGAAGTTCCATTTGCATATTGCATATCAATGATATTAAATCCTTCAAATGCAAGCTGCTTCAAAAACGTCACATTAACAGAATGATTGGTTTATGTTTTGCACCAATATGTATTCAGATTACCAATGTAAATCCAATTTAAAGTGTTTCAATTGGATGTGGCTGTCTGTTTGTTTATTTATTGTGAAAATACTGCACATACAACTGTTTATTTGAACAAGATGAAAAGCAGCTGCTTTTTTTCCTGGTAATGTGTTATGTTTGGACGTACTGATATATCATCCACACAAAACTGTGGACCGAAACTTAACAAGTAAGTGAATTTCTGCTCTATAACTGAATGATCGCATTCGCATCAGTCACATGGAGCCTCTTAGGTTTTATTAATCGCTCACCGCCGAGGAATGCGTCCCTGCCTGCACGGAGGGAGACGTGTTAAAGCCGCTGCAGACGCCGTCCAGGCCGCATAATCACCCCCTTGCAGCGGACTGACCGCGGAGGCAGATCTGTGGCTCCGGCTCCTTCTAATGAGGCTGTTTTCGGGGAAAGAAACGAAAGATTTCTCGTCAGTCTTCATTTGGAAACACAGTGAGCATTTCGGAGGTTGACTCATCGCAATTTGGAAATGAAAAAAGCATCCCAGACCGGTCCCAACAACATGCCACCAAACAAAGCTTAACACGGACACGCTCAAAGAAAACCAGGGCTTCCTGTGGTCCTCAAGACACGACGAACTCATTCATTCAATCATTCATTCCATTCACAAATATGCGAATTGGCTTCCGTTTGCTATTTAAAGTTTGATAAGTCTCGGCACGTTCTTACATTGCATCATATTAGACTTAGACTAGTCTACGAAAGAAGAAAAAAAACTACTTAAATAATTAAACATTAATTAACAATTACTTTGCAACTTCCCTTTATAGGTTTAGGTTGACAGTTCTAATCTCAGGTAACAAAAGTAAACAAGTGAAGCTGCGAAAGAAATTATGATTATGTCCATCATTTCGACACCGGCAATACATTATATCACACTAGAACGTAATACAATATAACATAAAATCAAGTATAAGTGTACCAGTACTTTAAAAATCCAGCAATAGCAAGAAGGATTTCAACACCCCACCGGATACGACGTTTTCGTCTTCTTCTTCTACTGCTTCTTCTTCTTCTTCTTCTTCCTTTGATTGATTGGCGGTTGGCAACCACCCGAAAGAGCGTTGGCGCCACCTATTGTAACAGACTGGAGCGTGCCTTAAAAAAACATTCCTGTCCATTGAACCCATTTTCTTCACATACACAACAAAGGATTTACGTAACACAGGTTGGCCTCTCTATTACTTTGGTTCCTTTGTTTTTTTCGATAGAAGAAAGACAGGGTCCACATGAATGCAGTCTAACACCATGTTTGACAGTTTCTGGTTGTTATAATAAACAATGTCCTAATGTCCTGTCTCAACCAGCTTCTTTGTGAACTATGTAGATGTTTCCTGGTGTAACTTAAAACACAATATTCTGGCCATACTGTGTACATAGATAGGTTTTATTTTTATATCTGCTTCAGCTTCATGCGGGTAAATTTACCTTCTCTATTTAAATTGTTGTTATGGGGGAGTGGTCTCTGCCCACAGGTTAAAACATCCCAAATTGTATTGCATGCCAGTTCACAGGATGTTATTGTTATCAGTTGATGCACTTCCATTTAATATTTCTTCGAGTTTCCCATCACAGTCCTTTGATCTTCCTTTTATTTGTGCTGAGCAATATTATGAAATCTACTGAAAATAAAATAAAGGCACTTCTCCCTGCGCTCAGTGTGTCCAACATGACAGATGTAACATTACATAAATATGTAAACAGATAAGCTTGTAGCTTAATAAACTAAAACATTGTGGTTTAAAGCACAGAGAATAGACAAGGAAACTCCCACAACCATAAAAATAATGACTTAAAATGCTTTAGTAATTTAAATGAAAAAAGAAACTCTACAATGCTGCAATATCCATTCATAAAAGGATCACGTTATAAACTCTTTCAAATACACAGCAATCACAAAAGTGCAAATGTGCTCAATGTCACAATAAATAACAGTTTTTCATCCTATCAGTTTAAAAACACACACACGCTGGGGCTCAAGAACTGGTTAGAAGACATGTCACTCAACAACCAAACAGACAGTTTGGTGTCATATGTGAAGGAATATGAGAAAAGTAATCAGGATTTAAAACTGCTGTTACAAAATAAAATAATTAATATAATGGCCTCTAATGTGAAACAGCTCCATTCAGGGAAACAGAAAATGTCTAAAGAAATGTTGGACTGCATGTTATAAACTGTGTCTTCTCTCTTCAGTTGCTGAGCTTCTCCCTCTCTGTTCCTTTCTACACACATTGAACTTGGGGCTTGGGGATGTTCCCAGATTGCAGTGCATTGTCATCTTTTGTTGTCTGTTGTTCTACTCTCTTCACGCCAACCTGTCAAGGCAGATGGCTGCCCACCATGAGCCTGGTTCTGTAAAAAAGTCTCCTGGTGCTGCTCAAGTGGACATTTGGGGATTTTCTCTATATCTTTACAGTTGTGTTGTTGTTTTCTGTAGTTTGTAAATTGACATGAGACAACTGTTGCTCTGACTTGGCACCATATCAACTCAGTTGAACTGAACTGAAAATAATCTTGTTGCATGTGTAAGTTTAACCAAGGAAGCAAAACATATGTTGTATTCCATACAAGCCAAAGGCACCACTGAAGCTGATAAAGTACTAAGTAACATACAAAACAAACTAAATATGATTAAGTGTTTTAAAGACATTTTAAGTTCACTTTTAAGGGGCTGTTAAGCCCATTGGAGCTTAGAAGCTGCTTGGACGGATCAACATGGGCCAATTAAATCAAACTGTTTACACGCAGTAAACGTGGAGCCTCGTAATAATTTCTAGTTATGGTTCTGACTGATTAATTTTTCCTTGTATAGAAAAATAATGTTTTGGTACTAATTCAAATTTAATAGTCCTGAAAAAGATACTTACAAATGAAAATGTGTACAAATCCGCAGTGCTTTTAGTGTGTTTTTACACAGACACACAACAGGCTCTGGAGTGATCCCCTGCAGACCTACACTTCTGAGGGGAACTCTATGTGCTGCATTGATCAAATGTCTTAAGGCAACCGTGGCCACCTGAGAATGAGGCTACTGTGGTCACACAATGGTGCAGGTCCCTGAGTGAGACTGCTGATGGGCTCTGTTAGACTTGATGCTTCTGTTCCTGCTGGGAGTGTGGGGCAGAGGCTCGCGCTGGCCAGCTGCATTACCTCTGACCGTGCCCTCTGCGTCTCTGGTCTGGTCTTTGCCTTTGGTTTGCCTTGGCTTGGTAAAAGACAAGCGTCTAAAAAGGAAGCGCTGAGAAGATGAGACCTTGTTAGCGGTTATACTGCAACATCAAGTTGGTTCTTGTTTATTTCAGGGCTGTTAACCTTGGTTTGTTTCGTGTACCATTTTAGAGCCTGATTGGCTGTTTGAGTCAGTGCCGTCCCTCCCATCAGTTGGATTGGGACTGCTTTCAGCGGTGGGCTGCTCGCTCATGTCAGCTGCAAGTGAGATCAGACAGTTTGTGTAGCAGTGCGTATATATGCATGCACGGACGCACGCACGTAAGTATAACACACACACACACACATACATTTTTTACATCATTTTGTCTATAACACAGAATATAAGAGTCATCATTGGCTGCTTTCCTGAGTCATGTTGCTGATTGAATCTCATTCATGTCACCTTGTTGCTCTCCGTCAGGCACAAGTTCTTCGTTCAGCCCCTCAGGCTTCTGCAGATGTGACATGTGAGGTTATTAATGGGACTTTTCAGTGTTAGTTCCTAATTGTGCTCTGTAGACTTACGGCACTCTGCCTCTCTTCTGCTGCTTTCTCTGCAGAGTCTCTCAACATCACTGTCTCAGCTGAGGTTTGTTTGTCTTCTGCTTCCTCCACCTCTTGATTATTGTCCTCATCTTCATCTATTTCTGCTTCATCTTCTTCATCGTTGCCTTTGCTCCATCTCTAAATAAACAAAATTGGACATGAAACAAATGCTATTACAATTTAGGACGGAGAGAGAAAAAATGGTACTGTAAAATAAAGAAATTCTGATTACAAGTATAGAATGATATGACAAAACATGAAAAAAGGATTTAAATGTTTCTACCTCAAATTAGCTTAACTGCTATGGGCTTCTTCTATTACTCTAAACACATTTTGACTTTTTTGAATGTAAATACAATAAATTTATTACAACACCTACACTGTCCACTTACGCATAAGAACCCACAATGACACCGGCCTCACAAAATACAACACATTTGTTCAGAGATGATTTGCACATTCTGGGCGCTTATGGGCTAAGACAGAAGCATACATTAGGAAAAATATCTTATTAGATAGCTACAAGGATAAACTGCTAAAATCAAGGCTAACACAATAGACAAGTAACTAGTAGAAATGTAACACAGGTACACAAGAAATTATAAGATGGATGTAATAAAATAAATGAACTGTAAAAAGCACAGGAACATTAGTTTATTAAATCAATAGATTTTCTTTGGAGATACTATGGAGTTTCTATACTGAAACAAGGTCTTCGAATGAATGAATGGTTAGTTAATAGCCATGAAAATCAATCACCACCATTGCATGTGTTTCTTAAGCCACTCTTGGAGTAAAAATAGCAAATATTTTCTATTTTAAGTTTTTAACATTTATTTTTAAACATCATTTGGAATCTGTAAAAATGTACTTGAACTGCAGATTTGTAGCTAAAACCAGATTCCTGATCCTACAGATTTCTTTCAGCTGTTTGTAGCTCACAGTCACGTTGCTTTTCTGTTTGACCTTCTAGTGTCCACTGCTGTTTGTTGTTAAGCAATGTGCCTTTTTAGCAGCTTGGTGGGCAATGCCCTCTACAGGTTGACAGTTTTGTCCTGATGAGAAGTAGAAGGATGAAATAATCTGCTTTCTGTTTTGTCCTGTCTATCACTGTCCTTACCATGCTTACTCTTCCTCTATCCCCCAAGAACGCAAATAGATAAAAGAAAAGCATGCATTAGAGACGAAAAAATACATGCATGTAACAAAACACAGAAAATCATTCAACATTCATGATGAAATAAAAAAGAATGACAGAAATAAAGACAAAGAAAAGAAAGTAACCTTCTGAACTGGAGACAGCGTGAGTGTTTTGTCCTCGGGGTCCACCTTCATCACATGTGTCTATTAAGATCATTAAAGCAGAAGTTACTGACCATAATTAACCAAAGTCTTATATGTCATCCTCATGGTTCTTTTCACGCATAGGTCAGATAAAGAGCAACGTCTGTCTCACCATGTTGAGGAAGTCTGTGGTTTCTCCCAGGTCTTTAATGCTGTCAGTGTCATTCAGGTCGTTCACAACACCATCTGTGTCACAGACTGTCTGCTCTGACCAGGAAGAACACAACAACACAGCATGTTATTCCCAGTGGTTCTGATTAAATCGGGGTTTATGATGTGCATCAGGACTTATAACACAGATAATAACTATATCAACAGGTCTACTAACACAGATACAGTGATGGACTACAAACTTGAAGGTTTGAAATTGAACTAATGCCATTGGTCTAAAAGGCAAATTAGGAGTTGGAGGTGAGGTGTTGTAGGTACCCTCATAGTTTGACTCTGCCTTCCCCTGTAGATGTGTGCTGTTGAGCCTCTCTCTGTGGTTTGGCTCAGGTGGAGGTCGTTTGAGTGGCACAGTCTGGTGCAAGACTGGCAGTGGTGGGTGGATGTATCCAGCTGTTGTGGAAGGAAGAGTATGGGACATGGCCCCAATATGGTCTGGAGATCGCTCCTGTATATGTGAATGACAAAGTTGGTAAGCCTGCGTAAGTGCGATGAGGAAAAATGTTGATTTATTATTAGCTTACAGACCCTCTCTCTCCGGCGAACCCGGGCGGAGGAGTCTCTCTGCAGGGTGGACGAGTCCACTGTGTTTCCCAGCAGCTCCACATATGGCTTCTCCAGGTAATCTTCCGTTGTGTCATCCTCTTCCAGAGTCACACGAGCACAGCTCAGATCCCTTCGCCGAGCCAGAACCACCATGTGACAGCCTCCGCACGAAGCCTGGCCACAAAACATATATGGCACCATTTAAAGAAAGTAAATAAAAAACATATAACATATAACAAAAAAAAATAAAAAACATTTTGTCCATGATAATAGAAAACACCATTAACTCAAAAACAAGTTTATACCAAAGAATAAAAGCCTTACATATGAATTAAATAGAATATATTCATTTATTATTAATTTACTTATTTACATAAAGGAATGCTGTTGTGTTGTGTACATGAAAATATATAAAACACAAAACTATTAAAGAAAAGAAGAAATATAAAAATATAAAATAAAAACTAATAAAACTATAATACACATTTGATTTAACTGCAACAAAATGAAAAGTTATCATTATACAAACAAATGCTATTTTTCACTTACTGAAAAATAAAAATTACAATAATGCTTACCTGACTGGACTGTATCACATCATACCTCACTTGTTTTTTCTACCACATAAACAAACCTGCCCATAGAGACACCTACTGACTGAACGTTGAACTCAAGGAAGCGTGAACACAGCATTGGTTGGAACTGGTTGGTAAAATTCTCCTCTCCCAGACCCAGCTTCCCGTGTCTGCCGTCTCCGAACGTGTAGAGCAAACCACCATCTACAATGAGTAATATTAATTTGATCCAATTTAAAGAGAATCAGTCAACCGTGTATTTATTGTTACTTACCAGTGATGACAGCGGTGTGATTCTCTCCACAGGACACCTGTCCGACCCGCCCCTTCCTGAAGTGTTCGACCCGTCGCGGCAGCCGAGACTCGAAAATGAACGTTCCATGACCGAGCTGCCCAAACTGACCCGATCCGAACGTGTAAACGCCATTATCTAGGTAAACACATATGATCATTGTACTGCAGATTATGTTAGAATGAGACACTTTTAGATTGATATACAAGAGTTAATACAAGAGGATTCAGTGTTTTCTGTCTACATGTTTAACCTGTTAGTGCCACTGTGTGTCCGCCCCCACAGGCCACCTGTGTCACCGGCTCTTTGATGCTCTTCACCAGCTGAGGGACTCTGTGTCCTGGCAGCTGGTCGGTGCCCAGACCTAGTTTCCCACTGTCACGCTCACCAAACGTGTACAAAGCTCCAGCAACTGAGACACAAAGGAAAAACATCTACAGATCAGCTTTTACCTTCCAGTCTCTATATGCTGCACCCTTGTATCTGCATTTCTATTCAATCACCTGTCACTAAGGCAGAGTGGTAATATCCGCAGGACACCCAGCTGATCGGTTGCCCCACGCTGAGCTCCTGTGGGAGGCAGGTGTGACTTTCCTTTCCCAAACCGATCTGACCCTCTGCATTGTCGCCCCACATGAATAGTTGACCGCTCTCTGTGTCACAAGGATTGTTCAGCAGTAAGAACATTTTCTACTCATTGCGTGTTAGTCATCCCAAACATATAAGCTACATAAGAACCTGTGAGGGCAGCTGAGGTGTTTGAACCAGCAGCGAGCATTCTGATTGGTCCACGGGAATTAAAGAAGTCAACTTTCTGAAACGTCGTCCTCTCCTCACAGTCGCCGAGCCCCAACTGACCCTCACCATTCCCACCTGAGGCGTACACGTTCCCCTGAGCTATAACAGGGAAAACAGAACGACAAACAGTGTTTGCAGTAGATGATTTTGAAATGTGTCTCTACCAGAATAAACACTGACCTGTGTAGATCACAGTGTGGTTTCTTCCACAGGCCACAAGCCGAACCTTCTCTGACTTCAGAGCTGAAATGATGGAAAACAAAATTTATTACTTACTTCAAATTTGGAACTGTCGTCATCAGATAAAACAAATAATTGACACATCAAACAACCAATGGTCCAGTCTCACTCATTCATTGTCATACATTCTCAAGCCAGTCTCATCAATGGGTGTAGGTATAAGACCGTAGGGTGAAAGCTGGGACATATACTCTTAAATTCACTATTGTATGTACATGTAGACTGTAATCTTCTCAGGTTTATAATGCATCGATGGTAATATATCTTCATTATTATTTCAACATAAACTAAGGGGCAATAAGCTGATTAGATTTACAGTGTCCTTCAAAAGTCCCATAAATACCTGGGAACTCAAAATACAGTTTAAACTAAAGACAAAGCCAACAGACGAGTGGTTAATTTTGCGATGTGTTTAAACTCCACACCATGTCTGTTTTGAATGGATATATTTTTTTCATTTTATGCACCAAGTGCTGCGTTTTTTTATATTATATTATGACAGTTTATTTAAAGAATAAATCATCATCGTCATCTGATCATGTCACCACATTCTTAATAAGACAGAACCCAGGTGGGTATACTTTTTTATTTTTTACAGTCTACAGTAATTGTGAAATTTGAAGATGCGTTCCTATAAATAGTTTCCTGTCCAGGCTGAAGAGGGGACTTCACCTTATCTAAGAAAAGCCTTATGCCAGCTGTCAAAGACACCATTTACACACAATACCTCATTCACAGATGAAGGTGCACAATAGTACAGTAGCATAGAGTTAATTAAAGGCCAACCTTTGACACAGGTAGGCTTGTTGACGGTCAGCTTGGACCCCACACCGAGCTGGCCCCAGTTATTAATGCCGAACATGATTAGTTTTCCATCTTCTGTAGAGACAAATATAGTGGAATCTTCTTCACTGAAGCAAAATATGAATGTTACACACAAAACGTATTTGACTTATGAAACAGGATCAATCCAACACAAGCGGTTACAAAACAAATGTAGGAAACAAATGTCAACATGCACTGAAAGATAATATAAAAAGTGTCTTTTACTTGTTATTAAAGCGGTGTGTTCGTCTCCACAAGATATTTTCAGGGGAGCATCATTTTTAAGCCAGAATTTAGTTGGAATGTTGTCTGCAAACTTGCTCTTTCCAAAAGTAAAAGCTGCTCCAGATTCTGAAAGAGAAAGAAGCAAGTTAAGAGAAACCATAGTGCAAAAAGAAAATAAACAAAGAGAAAACGGTCTTTTTGTTAACTGTGGTCCAGTTTCGCGGGACAAAAAAAGGTATTCTATTTTATTGGAGAATGGGAATTTGAAGCCAACAGAAAACAAATTGTAAAATCTTATGAAGTATCCACAATCAAAAAAAATCTAGAGAAATATACACACCAACAAAATAATACATCGCTCACTTTTATAAAATAAGATATATACAAGAGTTTTATTTTGCACCAGTCGCTCAAGCAGCCGCTACCGTGAAGTAGCTAACCACATCGCTACTTAACTACCAATTAATTAAAAGCTAAAACGGTTAATAATGAGTCTTAAATGTTGAATGATGCGGTAGTTGTGGCTCCGACCTGGGATCTCGTCCTCGGTCTCCCCTGCCATCGCTGCGGGTCTTTAATCCGGTTTGCTCGGTACTCGGCGTGCTGCTGCCCCTGTTGTTTTCGAGTCTGACAACCCGGAAGTAAACATGACGTCTCCTAGGTTACGGCATGGAGGCCTTAAAGGGGCAAGACCGTGCTAACTTTAAAGCTACAATAACCAACATTTAACACTTTTTAAGAAATTAAGTGAAAATTTGACAGTTAATCTAATTTATCTCAGCTTCTCCAATTCAGTAGAATTGTCTGTGTCAACAGTCATATCCGGACCATCCAGACAGATTTGACCAGCGTCATCGGCTGCTGTGTATTGTTGGTCTGACTGGAAGGTTGAGTGTAGAAAAAACGTTTGTATATCATAGTTGTGGAGAAATCAGAAGGACACAGGACACACACAAAAAATCAGCTTCTTTATAGACCATTTCTAAATCATTCATTTGAACTTTTTCCTCCTCCATTTCCAGTGTTTTGTAAAGATAGGTTCACCGAGTCAAAGTGAACTCTTTTTCTCATTCTGAAAAAAAGGGCAGAAGCATGAACAATGATTCAGTGAAGTGTTTTTCCTCCAATGTATAGTTTATAACTAATGATGAATTAGTTTTACATATAAATCACTATAAACAACACACTTGGCTTAGGTTCTGTACTCAAAGACACTTATAGGATCATTGACATAAAAATTAAATATTGACATGTTTACAAAAGGGACTGTGCAAAGTTATTCAATTCAAGTTCAATTCCAGTTATGTTGATTATTTGGCCAAAATGAAGCACTTGATTTCTTATCACTGAAGCCACGCTGGTCAAAATGCAGTTAGTGGACAGTTGCACCTTGGCTTAACCAGACCCAGAGGAAACGGAACCAGAGAAATGATGGGACAAATACATGTGATCTGTCTTCCTCCATATTAACTTTCATTAACATACTCCTGCTAGGTTTAAAAAGCACCAATAAATCATTTAGTAGAATACTCAAATGTGTTTGTACATATTGCAAAAGAACTTTGTTCAAAACAAATTTGTAAATAGCTTGACAATTTAAAAGATCAGTTAAAAAATGTCAAATTTTATTATACCAAATGTTAAAGATCTTTTAATTGGAATTATAAATAGTCAAAATGTTTCTGCAATATAAATCAGACTGGACAAATATTCTAAGTTAGTCTCAGTTAATTAGAAACAGTACAGCTGTAGATTTGTTCAACATGTGTTCTTACACTGGACCTGTGTTCATATAGGCTCTGCCACCAAAAAGTCGACTGCCCATTTTAGGTTAATTCTTTCATTTATGTTTCCACTTTGTCCTTATAAACCAAATGTTCCTCCTGCTGATGAAGGTCATTACTTCCACTCTTCCTCTGCAGACAAAAGTGAGATATAGCAACCTACACAAGAAAAGAAAAAACTAAGACTAAGAAGGTTGTTCCTCATTGTCAAGTAAATCACGCATTAAATTAACTTTAAAAGAACAACATCCACCGTAAGTACATGACATTATCTGTATGAGTAAAACTTACTTTTAGGAGATTTGGATCTGGTTGCTATGGAAATGGCCTATCTCGTCTGAGATACACGGTGTTGGTTCCCAGCAGACAGGACGAGCATCCAGAGTGCTATCAAGCGCTCTGTAGTTTAGGTCTATCACAAGGGAGCAGAACTCACTCAGACCCACAAAGTCACAGCAAATGATGTTGATTGCATCTGCCTCAGGGCCTGCCCGCTGCTCACTAGCCCATGTGAGTAGCAGCGAGAGAGCCTTGGCTGTCATCTCCTTCATGTTCTGAAATGGATGTAGCAGGATGTAAGGAGCATCCTCGGTCAGGTTGAGACCACTGACGTAAAACCTATCTGGGAAACAAACCAAAACAGACCGTTAGGACCTAGGGTGGTGAAGCAAGGTTCATATCAACCTGATACGTGATGGCACCGGGATTTAACTTTAACTAATGTGAATAAATTACCAACAACTTTATTTAAAGTGATTCTGAAAATTATTCAGCCAAGTTCACTACTATTAGACCTACCTGGTCTTCCTTTGAGTTTCTGGTTGTCCAGATAAGCAATCACCTTCCTAGGATCTGAGCTGTCAGCATAACTGTATTACGAGAACAACCAGTCAGCTTGGTGTCATTTTATTTTTCACTCCAACTGGACAGTTGCTGATGAACTATGGTGTAGACAATTGAACGGATTGACACACACACACAAAACAGAAAACTGCTCACACAAAGTTTCTCTACCAGTAAGGGATCTCAGGCCACAGTTCAGGGTGCTCCAGCACCACTTGTTGGTTGCTGTAAGTAACAACAACCTGCTGACCCCTGGACCAGCAGGAATGTAGAGAAGGTGTTTCCTGGATAAGGAAAATATATTTTCACAATTTCAAAATCAAAGATTACATCAATATAATGTTAAGCTGAAACAAGCTTCAACTAATCAATTATCTAAATTCTATTGGAATAATACTAGTTTACCATTGAGCAGCACAGCTTCTCTTTAAACAGCGTGACAATGAATTCCACAAGGTGTTCGTGGTCTTCGTCAGTCAGAGACTCAAAGTGTGAGCAAGAAATAATTACAATCTCTTTAGGGTGAGTTTGTAGCCAAGCAGCCAGTTCATCTAAAGCCTCCTGCAAACAGATTATTATTATTATTATTATTATTATTATTATTATTATTATTATTATTACTACTACTACTGGACTTTAGGGTTCCAATTTGTCTTTGTTCAGCTTCAATAAAAGCAAATCATCAGTCATTAATGCAGTTTTCATAGCCCTCGATGTAATTCTTTTACCTTGACAGTGATAAGTGTGTAGATGCCATGGGCAAAGAACAATTTGTTGCCTCCCGTTGGCTTCTTGGTGATCCTCAAGTCGAAGAAACGAATTCCGAGGTCACACTGCTCACTTAGGACAGATTGCTATAGAAATAAATTAAATATGAAAACTGGTAGACTGGTGGACTTGTGTCAAATTAATTACTGTGTGGAGCTGCATGAATCATCCACTGTCTGATGAAGTAGGTTGGAGGTACAGTACAAGATAGATGTCTGTTTGGCTAATATCCTCCTCTCATCTATTCTCCATAAGAACTAGACCTAAGCACTTCATGTGCCCATTACAGCAACATTACTACATCAACATAAAGTGCACAAGCAACACATACATAACCCTATAAATACGACAAGATGAATAATAATACTGTATACTGTACATACAATAGGTCGACTCTTTCATAAATAGAAAATCATCTTAAAGATTTAGACTGCATTCCATTGTGAGACACTCTTCTGCAGTCACCTGTGTTGTGGCCCAGCGGTACACGCAGGGTCGGGTCCAGCAGGGAAACAGCCAGTCAGTCAGTCTGAGGAGACAGGGCTCTGACCTCAGCACAGGAGATGAGACATCCAGACAGAAAGACATGCTGTCGTGGCTCCCTGGACAGATACGGAGGCCGGTCCCGGTCTGATACCAAATCACCTCATTAAAGTAACACTTGGACTGTGAGCCTGTGTTTACCTGGTATGGCCAGGTTCCACAGCGGGACTTCCAGCAGCTCCCGCGGCAGACGGGACATCCAGTCCGCGTTTCCTCCGACCGTCTTCCGCTGTTCGGCCTCCATGGTTTTCACCTTAGCATTGTTTCTGCGTTCGTGGGTACTGTATGTTACTGCGTCGTTTCACATCACCCCTTTGCTAATTTGAGTCCAAAAAGACTTCCGCGTACACGGTTCCTTTGAGCCGTAATAACAAACTATTGTTTCTGCTTCTCTAAATTGGAGTGCAAATCGGATGGACTAGTTACTGCTCTAAAACCAATTACAACGTTCAAGACGTTCGTAATATTTAACCATAAACCACGTGCCTATGTGTAATATTTCTTCCGCTTCTGCATTTTCCTTCTATTTTGTTTTATGGCGGCTTTCAAAAAAACAAAATGGCGCATTACTGCCACCAAGCGGTGAGGACGTAAATCGACTATTTTCTAAATAGAATAGAATAGAATAGAATAGAATAGAATAGAATAGAATAGAATAGAATAGAATAGAATAGAATAGAATACCTTTATTGTCTCGCGATGGGGAAATTACCATGTTGCAACATTGTAAGATATTAGAAATTAGAACTCCACAGGTTATCAACATTATATACACATAACAATGAGGTAAGGTGACTGCACCAAACAAAGTGAGTGAGATATTAAAGTGACTGGTGCCATTGCCCTGGAGATGTAGCGTGTGTGGCAGTGTGTTAGAAATGTGCACCATGTTATAATTGTTCATCTGACAGCAGCAGGAAGGAAAGACCTGTGGAATCTCTCGTTCCCACAGCGAGGGTGGATGAGTCTGTCACTGAACCTGCTCTCCAGGGCAGACAGTGTGTCCTGCAGTGGGTGGGACTCATGGTCCAGCATAGATTTGAACTGCCAGAACCTTTTTATCTCTCCCACCTGTCTCCTACCTCTCTCACTGACTCCAGAGTGCAGCCCAGGACAGAGCTGGACTTCTTAATGACCCTGTCCAGCTTCTTCCTCTCCCTCTCTGTGATGCTGCTGCTCCAGCAGACCACGCTGTACAGAATGTCTGATGCCACCACAGAGTCATAGAAAGTCATCAGGAGTGTTCCTCTCACTCCAAACGACCTCAGCCTCCTCCTTAGTATAGTCCTGTATAGTGCGTCTGTGTTGTTAGTCCAGTCTAGTTTGTTGTTAAGGTGAACACCCAGGTACTTATAACTATAACTATAATCTGGATAATCCACAGAAAAACAAAAACTGATAACACAAGACTAATCTTGTACTCAATGTTTAGAATTAGGTGCCTCACTTGCCTTTTATATTTCGATGGCCTATGTTTTCCTGTGAGTCCATAATCAAAACATTGTTTTTCAAAATAAAATACATTTTTACTAACCCGTGTTACAATTTAATCTGTATTGCACTGACTAAAATGGGTTATATGTAAAGGTCTATTGCAAGTGGGTTTTTTTTACTATTCTAAAATAGCCAAGCACCGAAATGAACATCACGATGACATAGGTGAGAAAAGCTCAATTTAAACAGGCTCCATTTAGATTTATAGGCTTGTTCTATATAAACTATGATCCCTTCATTAAGTTAATAGAATGATAATTTATGTTCTTAGTACTTCTCTCAGTTCTACTAAGTGTTACCAACCTAATGTTTTTACACACAGCATTAACCTTCTTAAGATATGTAGAAGGAAATCTCATCATAGATAAATAAGGAAGTAAACATGATTTTGTTTTTTTGTGTATGTACTGTAAATTTCACCTGCAGCATAATCATAACATAATTTTAATTTGGGTCTGTCTTTTACTAACCAACCACCAAACAGGTCTTAGGTTCTATAGAAGAGACTGCTCATTTAAACCACCTCAACAATTTAGTACAGCACAACTTTAATATTTACGGGATGTTATGTTTCTCTCACATGATGAAGCTGGATAAAATTCAGTTCAAGCCAGTTCAATTCTGGCTTGTCGTTAAATAACCTGGGGTTTACCAACTGTCTCTTTTTCATCTGCAATTACTGTATCTCAAACCATGTGATTCCAGTGCATCTGAGACTCTGGGGCACTTCTTAGAGGGATTACTTGGAAATAAGTGCAAATATACATGTAAACCGAGTGTTATCCAACATTTTAATTTTAGAAATGAGGTTAAGTGGAATTCTTTATTATCTAATCTAATGTAACCTTTATCCCATCAAGAAACCTTCATTGGCTAACCAGGTTTGATTGGAAGAGGTCTTGGCCAAGAATGCAGCTTATAGCAGTTACTTGGCCCGCTGATGTGTTTTATACAGGTTCAGGACAGAACTAAAGCTCAATGGCACAGTTTAACCTCTAGAATGGACACTGCATGCAAACATGCAAGCATGAACTATATAGCATGAATCTGAGTTAAACGGATTAACTAATAAGGGAAAGAGCATGTGTTTTTTTTATTTAATATCACAGATCAGCCAATGCATCCTCCAACTGGGGGTTCCAGAATTGTCTGTCTGTCTGTCTGTCTGTCTGTCTGTCTGTCTGTCTGTCTGTCTGTCTGTCTGTCTGTCTGTCTGTCTGTCTGTCTGTCTGTCTGTCTGACAGATATTATTCTTATTTGTTGGGTCTATTTGTTTATTATTTAAATTCCTCCAGATACGGAAAACCATACATGAAGAGTTTATTGCAGAATGTGAACATATTGCATAGCATTGCATTAGTAGTTTCAAATTTTATTTAGACTGTATAATAGTTTTAGTAATTGTAACTATAAACAATAAAGGTTCATGGAACTCTGTGAGATCATATATCTTAAATCTCAAATTATCTTAAGAAACTTAGATTCTGATAAACACTAAACATTTTGAACCCAGTCTATCAGTATAGTACAACGTGTCTCTCTCTATACACAGAAAAGCACGGAAGGTTAATGGAGGTAAACAAGTCATTATTTGATTATTAGGTTCAGCTGAACAAGTCCAATATACGTATAAGCTTCATTGAAAAGGTCAAAGCAGCCACATTAACAAATAATGTTACTATTTTTTTGTTGCAACTTCAAAAGACTTTAGACACATTACATTAATGAACACTGTCAGTGAGAAATAAACCAAAGAATGTTGTATCTAAAGGCCTATTTTAAACTTCCGGCTGCAGACCATTAACTGATGACCACCCTTTCATGGTAAAGCTGAGCAGTGTCACACTTATTAAAGTCAGTTCATGTGAACGTTTCAGCTCCAAAACAATAGACCCAGTCACAAATGAACCTGGTTTGTTGTAAGGTTTAATGAAATGTTTAAATTATATCTCTCCCATGTTTTTAATTGGAATTTATTAGATTACTTGTCCCTTTCACTGTTGCTGTGTCTTCGGCTACATTTGTAGGTCTACATGTCAGAAGGTAATGGCAGTCTAACGCACTTACACACCCAGAACACACATCTCCAAAGCCAAAGCTAAATTTGTTACTTCAACAGCAGAAGATATTTGTTTCAGGTTTGTTATTTGCATTTGGTTGTCAGATGCTGTGTTACATGCTAAAATGACTAATGCTAATATCTGATGCTCGAAATCTGCCTGTGGATAGATAAAGAAGCCTTTTATAGTCCCACAGAGAGGAAATTGCTTCACACAACAGCAAGTACAGGACAGAGGAACACAATAGCATGATCTAAAAACAGTTAAAAGACACTTTGTGACACTTCGTGCAGTTTAAAGGGCCCAAAATAAAGCAGGATGAAACCAATGAGAAGATTAATAAGAGTATATGACATACAGTGTAATTAATTATATATCTTGACCTGATTAATAATACGAGTTATGCATTTAGCAGCATTTGATTCAGCCAAGCTGCTCAAAAATGAAAGCCATAGAAATACTAACACAGCTGCGTTGGAACAGTGTTTTACTACGCACTCATGAGATCACATTTGATGGGTTAATACAGAATCTTCCTAACTGCAGCTTTCGCCACACTGAAAACAGATTTAGCTTGTTAACAACTATAAACTTTGTTGTTGTGTTAAATTCTGCAGACATATACAAAAAGTCAAGGACTTATGCATCACTGATGACAAGGTTCTGAGTTTGTGTTATAAAAAGCAAAGTATACAGCATGAGTATATGTTAGACCCATTGTACACAACATATTAGATCTAGATAGAGATATTAGATATTATACCTAATCATATTAAAAATTGAAATGCATCATATGAAATATGTGTTTATATGATTTGCAAAAGATTAACTACTGTTTTTATGAAGTATTTGTAATTTGTAATTGTAATTTTACATTTTTCTTGGAAGGTTTCCCCAAAAGCTCTACTAAGACGCTTTTTGAATTACTTGTGCACTTGTGAGTCCACTACACAGAAACAAACTCACGTTAGCTTGCTTCTTCACAAATCCAACTTATGCAGCAGTTTGAAATTTATTAATGATTTATAGAGAGCAGAAATCAGGTGAGTGTGTGCCAGTTTTATTACATTGAAGGCTTTAATCCTCAAAAGGTTTTGGAATTGCTGGAGGCAATTCTAATAACCTAATCAGAACAGGTGGCAGTGCTGGAAACATTTATGTGCTGTAGGTGGAGGCACAAACACACTTTTCCAGTTGTGATGAAGAAGTCAACACCCTCATTCTAAAGAGATGAAAATAAATGATGGAAGTGGATCTAACATAATGTTCCTTTCTACAGTATTGGAATGATTTGTTTTGACGTATCTGCTTCCTAAAAAAACACGACACCTTTGACTGGCACTAAATTTTTAAGTTTGCAGTTTTCCAGAAATAGTACACTGCACAAAATGTATTACATTATAAATCTGCTTGGTTGGGAGCAGGTGATAAACAAGGTCTATACGACATTTTGATTTATGGAAGGAAAGCACGCCAGGCCTTGACGTCTGTGAACTTGATAAGCCGGTTTTGTTCTTTATTCTCTCCGTTACGTTCAGTTTCTTCAATCATTTCTGCAGCTCTGCTGCCGCTCGTTTGCCAGTCAATTAAGACGAATGCAAGGAGGCAAAGCAGAGAGTTGATCAAAATAATCTTCTAATCTTCTATTTAATTACACAATGGGACCTCCAAAATGTTAAATGTTACTTAACAAAGTTAAATAATGAATAGTTGATGAGACTTCCAGTTAGTACAAATCTCCTAGCAACGCTGGCTCTTAGCCACTGTCGTCATGAGAAATAGCCACTCAGAGAGTTGCTTATTCATAAATATGTCCACAAATGCTTTCTTTAAAGGAAAACATCACAGAATTTTCAATAGTGGTTGACCCAAACGATGATGGGTAGTATGTAAGAATGAAGGGACAAAGATATAGAAATGATCATTTATTCTTCTGCAAAAGTCCCCTGATACCTCTTAGTGTATTGCTTGCCATGTGCTCACAGGAGAATTAAACTGAACTGAATTGAATTTATTTAAACATCAGTAAATGTAAAACATTATTAACACCGATGCATTTAGCAGTTTTTCCTGTAAGATTGCGTTTGCTTACTTTCCTAGGTAATGACAGGTACAGGGACCAAAAGTTGCACTGACCTCGCATTTCACTCTCCTGTTAAAGACAAACAAAAATAATGTTTTTGAGCAGAAAGAATATGTTTTGTGTTTGTGGAAAAGAGTGGCTACAACATATGATGTAACATAAAGCCTCTCTCACCAGACTTTTAAATGGGACAGTGTGCCTGGTTGTGTGCCAACAACTTCAATCAAAGATTCTGCATAGGAATTACAGACTGGTTAGACGCGCACGCACGCACGCACGCACGCACGCACGCACGCACGCACGCACGCACGCACGCACGCACGCACGCACGCACGCACGCACGCACGCACGCACGCACGCACGCACGCACGCACGCACGCATTTATTATTTAGAAAGGCAAGAGGCAGGCAACCATGCTCTAGTTAGCACAAACAGGCTCAAGTGGCCAGAGTTCCCACTTCCCTGCTCAAGCTCCAGCTCAGGCCCGGTTGCACGACACGCCGGTCAAGATCAGCTCCAGCCCAGTCGGGCCCGGCTTCTGCCCCGTCGAGTTCAGCGGCCACACGCAGCCCTGCCGGCTCCAGAGAGGAGCCACTCTGGTACTGTAGCAGTGGCCGTTCCTGTCCCCGTCGGTCGTGTGGTCGTGTTGCCCACGTCTGCCGCGTCTCACCCCGTCTCCGAGATTCCGGAGACGACCGCTCGAACCACGGATCCAGGGTACTCTGCCTTACTGTGTGCAGGTGCGGCTCCTGGTGGTCCGGCTCTGGCCACGTCTGCATCGGTTCCTGGTGGTCTGGCACCAACCACATTTGCATCGGTTCCTTGTGGTCCGGCAACGACCATGCCTGCATCGGTTCCTGGTGATCCGGCTCCGGCCACGTCTGCATCGGCTTCTGGTGTTCCGGCACCAACCACATCCGCATTGTTTCCTGGTGGCTTGGTCCTGGCCACGCCTGCCTCGGTTCCTGGTGGTCTGGTACTGACCACGTCCGCTTCAGTTCCTGTGGCCCGCCCCCGGCCACGTCTGCATTGGTTCCTGGTGGTCCGACACCGACCACGTCTGCATCGGCTCCTGGTGGTCTGGCAGACCACATCTGCATTGATTCCTGGTGGTCCAGTCCCGGCCACGTTTGCCTCAGCTCCTGGTGGTCCGGTACTGGTCACGTCTGCCTCTGTGTCTGATGGTCCAGCACCGACTGCTTCCGCCCAGGTTCCATGTCTGGGGTCGTCTCTGGCCCTGGCTCTGGTACCTCGTCTGTCTTCTTTGGTCCTGGCTCCGGCTTCTCGTCTGTCCTCATTGGTGGTTCTGGTTCCGGCATCTCGTCTGTCTTTGTCTTTATCCTGGCTCCGGCTTCTCGTCTGCTTTTGTCTGTGGTTCTGGTTCCAGCGCCTCATCTGTCTTCATCTCTGGTTCTGGTCCTACGCCTGTCCAGGCCCTCAGGGTCCTGGAGCATCGCACGCCTGGAGGTTGGCTGGTCTTGGCGTAGGCCCTGGACATCCTGTGTGTCATTCCTGCCCAGCGGCTGCTAGGTCAGGAATCTCTCCCCCGTCACCACACTCCATGAGAGGGGGTTTTTGGGCCTTGTGGGGCCCCCTTGGTTGGACAATGTTCTGGACCTTCTGGACTTCGATGGACTCACGGTGGACTTGTGTTTTCACTGTGCACCTGGGTTTTGTTTCGGCCTGAACCCCCTCAGCCAGATCATGTGGTGGAAAATAAATTAAAAAAAATAAAATTGCAAGAAAATAAAAATATTGGGGAAAGCAAATCAAAAGCATGGATGTTGATCGTGCACTTCAACAAACCAAACCAAACAAATTGCAGAACAAAATTCATAGATCATATAATAATATAGAATAAGGAAGAAACATTTTTTCCATAACACTCACCCAAACTGGTTACGGGTACCGACTACAGAATAACGCAATCATCAGCACCTCCTCTACATGGATGACATCAAGCTGTATGCCATACCACCAGGGTATACAGCAAATACATCGGAATGTCATTTGGACTGGATAAGTGTGGTTGGATAGCAAGAAGAAAAAAGGTAGTCAGGACTGAGGGGATAGTACTCCCAGAAGGCAAGATAGATGTGGAGGATAGCTACAAACACCTTGGAATCCCAAAGGCAAATGGTAACCAAGAAGCTGGAAAACAGCAACCACTAAATAACCCCAAAGGGTAAAGTAAGTCCTGAGAGGTCAGCTGAATGGGAAAAACAAAGTTTGAGCAATAAACACCTACACCCTCCGGTCATCAGGTACCCAGCTGGCATAATAAGCTGGCCAAAAGAGGAAATGAATGCCACTGACATCAAGACAAGGAAGCTCCTTACAATGCATGGAGGGTTTAACCCCAAATCCAGCACCCTGAGACCGTACACTAAGTGGAAGGAAGGAGGCAGAGGATTAGTGAGCGTCAAAACCACTATCCAGGATAAAACAACTAAGCTCCATGAATACTGTACATCCGGAAAATGGCCCCAACAGATGATGTGCTCAGTGAATACTTCAGGCAGCAGAAACCAGAGGAGGAGGGGAAGGAAGAGGAACCCTCATGAAAGGACAAACCCCTACACGGTATGTGCCACTGGCAGATAGTGGCTGGGCTGGAAAACAGCACGAAGGCACAATTCCTAGCAGCACAGGAGCAGGCTCCGAATACTAGATCAATAGTGGCTAGTGAGTAGATCTACCACACCAGGTAGGACCCCAGGTGCAGGCTGTGCAAAGATGCCCCTGAAACAATCCAATACATAACAGCAGCTGCAAGATGCTAGTAGGCAGGGCATACATGGATTGCATAACCAAGTGGCTGGCATAGTGTACAGGAACATCTGTGCTGAATGCAGGCTGGAAGTCTCAAAGTCTAAATAGGAGACACCCCTAAAGGTGGTTGAGAACGACAGAGCTGAGATCCTGTGGGACTTTCAGATACAGACTGACAAACTGGTATTGGCCAACCAATCCGACAGAGTAGTGGTGGACAAACAAGAGAACAAGGCTGTAGTGATAGATGTAGCAATCCCAGGTGATAGCAACATCAGGAAGAAGGAGCACAAGAAGGTTGAGAATTACCAAGGGCTGAAAGAAGAGATAGAGAAGATGTAGAGGGTAAGGGCACAAGTGGTACCCGTGGTGATAGGAACACTAGGGGCTGTAACTCCCACGATGTTACTTCAGTTGTGTCACCAGCTGCATAATTATTCTCCAATTATTCCAGTTTCCTCAAATTAGGACTCTTTTTCTGGAAAAAAAGGTTATGCATGTCAAGCTACTAGTTCAGATACAGAACCACTCATCTCACCCTATACTGTAGTTCAATTGGCACTACTGGGTTTTATACCAGGTTATGTCTGGTACAGTATGTATGACGAGGGCGAGCAGAGTGCAGGATATTCTCTTCACCACCTAGCTAAAGAGGCTGTGCAACATTCCACCTGTAGAAGTTCCGTTGCCACATGACCCAACCTTTGAGATAACCACATCTGGATAACTGAGAAACAGTTTATCCAGGGTTCAAAATGTCTCTAAACAACTTTACAACTTTCTCATTTAAAAACATTTTGCAATAATTTCTATATTTGTGCTCTGTCTGTCTCTGTTTGTAACATAGTACCCTTTAAGATAAACACATAAAAGATTTACACTGGCTTTAAAAAGATGGCAGCTGCTAATTAAACAACCTTCTGCTTATGACACTGTAAATAATGTACATGGGCCTTTAGGTCGAAAGCTATTATTAGGATGTAACTTACTTAGTATGTACATATGATGTGAAGTTCGAGTGAGGGTAGCATCAATGTTTTAATCACTGATCCTAATCCTGAGCTAATCTTTGCATACAGTACCACAAAGGTGTTTCTTAAACAGTGGAGTTATTTTATTTCTCCATAGATCCACAGTCAAAAGCTTTTAAAGCTTTCTTGGATGTGTTGTCATGGATGTTTCTTTTACACACATATACAGTATAGTATTTACATTTACATGTTTAGTTAATGCCCAGGTCTGCACAGCACATGAATGTACTGTAGATAGACATCATTTTGTATGTCTCTTCTGAGGAGTAGATTTACCGTTTATTATTTAGAGTTTTCTGTTGCTAATAAAATTAATATGTATGAAACAGAGGTAGAATTGTTTTGCTTGTCTTATGTTATAATACACTTGCAAGGTTAATGTGATTTAGACTGTGATCCAGACAGCATAACCTATAAATTAAAATGAACTTTACAAGTACAACTATAATTTATCGCAGCTGCCAACATGGATACCGTACAGCAAAAAGAGGTCTTGACAAAAAGAATTTGTTAACAAATATAAACATATAGTCTGGTTGATGTATTTGTTTTAAATGTGGTGGAGTTTAGATGAAATTAGCACTAGTACAGTAGAACAACAAAAAGTGTGCACTAACTGCAATGCAGTTTACATCCAATGAAAGAAGAAAATAATTTTACACCTAAGCTTCTGAATAATACAGTAAGTCGCTCTGTAAAGAGCATGTTATTCAGATAAAAAAATACTTATTGGCTTAACTTTCCACTGAAGTATAGTGAAACAACAGTGATACCTGGAGAGGCGTGATTGGGAGGAACGGCCATAACAAACACCATGTTCAAACATAAGGGTGTCCATCAGTGCACATGGCACCAGGACACCCTAGGCCTGTGGTCAAAGATAGACTTTCTAGTCATTTCACCTGACCATCGGCCATATGTTTTGGACACTCGGGTGAAGAGAGGGGCTGAGCTCAACTGATCACCATCTGATGGTGAGTAGGATACGCTGGCAGGAAAGGAGACTAGAAAAACGGCAGACCCAAACGTATTGTGGGGGTCTGTTAGAAACGTCTGGCTGAACCCTCTGTCAGAGGGACCTTTAACTCACACCCCGGGAGAGCTTCGACCGGATTCCGAGGGAGGTTGGAGACATTGAGTCCAAGTGGACCATGTTCTCCGCCTCCATTGTCAACGCGGCCGCGTGTCTCCGGTGCCTGTCGTAGTGGTAATCCCCGAACCTGGTGGTGGACGCCGGAGGTAAGGGATGCCATCAAGCTTAGGAAGGAGTCCTATCAGGCCTGGTTGACCCGTGGGACTCCTGAGGCAGCTGATGGGTACTGACAGGCCAAGCGTGCTGCAGCCCGTGCCGTCCATTGCCAGCAGTAAGTCAGACCTGTTCCCGGTTCACGTTGGACTTTGGCAGGGCTGCCTTTTGTCACCAGTTCTGTTCATTATTTTTATTGACAGAAATTCTAGGTGCAACCAGGGACTAGAGAGGGTCTGGTTTGAGGACCACGGGATTGAGTCTTTTTGCAGATGATGTTGTCCTGTTGGCTTCATCGGGCCAGGACCTCCAGCGTGCGCTGGGGCGGCTTGCAGCTGAGTGTGAAGCGGCTGGGATGAGAATCAGTTCCTCTAAGTCTGAGGCCATGGTTCTGAAAATGGATGGATGGATGGATATAAATACCTGGAAAGAGGGAGATGAGAGAACACATTTCGTTAAAAAAAACAAAAGCGCCCTTGCTGCAAATCCAGTTAACACTGTTTCTCAGAATGGCAGAGTAATACCATCACTTAACCAGACTCCTCTGTCACAGCACAGTACCTGCGAAGATAAACAAGAAGACACATGGAGAGCAAGAAAAACAAAGTTGAGACACTTCTGAAAGATTGCTGCACCAGCCGTTGTTGATGAACAGTAGAAACACTCCCTTTCATTTTGCCTGTCCGCTCGGTGCAATTGAAATCCCCGCAGCTGTAGCGCAGCGTCCGGTATGAGGTCGCACAGCAATGTCTCCATGAAACACAAAACCGTCTGTTTTGTGCAAAGTGAGCATACGTTGGAGAGGAATATCCATTCTTCACCCTGCTTCATCTTCTTACGTGCCTGCTTGGTCAAAACAGAGACTTACATTCACTCACTCTTACACTCATACCAGAAAATGATAAATCTCCCATCAATGCAAAAATAATTCTGCAAAACATGCTCTGCTCTGATTTTAGAGAAACCAACAGTGTCTTAAAGCACCGAGCCCTGTTGCTGCTGGTAAGGTTTTCAAATGTGGATGGTAACAAAAGGAATCAATAACAAACAAACAAATTATGCTAAAATATATAAACACAACGTGCATGATTACACCATAGAAAAGAAAGGAGTTGTGAAAGAGACACAATATTTTCATAAAGAGATCAAAACAGAGAAAAAAAGAAAAGGTGGAGAGTAAAATACTGAAAAAATTAAGTTTAAAATGATAGAAAATGATGACATTTGACATGAAATCCTCCAACAGACATTAAAGATAACCAAGTTTAAATATTGCAACTTCACAAAAAACAGATTAAAAGGAGACACAAATGAGACAAAACAAATGAGACGTATCAAAAGGGAAAAGTTAAGTGACCAGAATGACTCAAATTTGGCACGACAACCCTGACCTTTGGGTGTCTGTATTTGATGAGGCCAGGAACCTGTTTTCTCATCTCTGCATCTGTGTTCATGTGATCAGTATTTATTACTTATTACAGAGAAATCCTATTTCTATCATGTTTATCTGTGGCTGTGTGTGTCTGTGATGCATGTGAGATTGTTGGGACTGGGAGTGTTTTGGCTTGATCTTTCAGGAGTGTGAGTGCAGCGACCTGCCCACTGTGGTCACACCACTGCCTCCACCTTCAGCCCCAGTATTGGTCACATTCTGGTTTTATAAAGGAGAAGAGCTGCAGTGCTGGCCTCAGTCTCAGGCTGGTTCCTCCACTGATCCTCCCTGACAGGTGAGACTCCCTCCATTCTCTCTTCATCTGCATCTGTGATTTTAATTCTGCTTTAAAATTGCAATAAAATCTGTTCGTAGCCTCATACTGTTTATTGGCCTGTTAGTCCTCATGATTAGCTGGAACTAGTTCACATTTCTGTGGCAATCTGGAAGAAATAAGATGTTTATGAAAAGAAAGGAGCTTCTGTGGTGGGAAGCTTATTGGTTGACGACAGTTAATTTTTCCAATGGCTGTAAAGGTTTGTGGAAAGAAAAGTTTTATTAGTGTAAAATATGGAGTTTTAAGAACGATTTTTTTGCTGTACATTTTTATTTACACAAGCTACAAGGGCTAGGCTACAATGGATTTTATGGAGGTGTTTAACAGGTTTCTAGAAGGTACAGGTTGATTATATAAAGGTATGAAGGGACTCAGACAGATTAGAGAGGGCTTTACATGGTTTACAGAGGTGCAGAGGATTTGGGGTTGCATAAGTTTGGTTTAGGGTATGGAGACTTGGGAAATCCTCTGTACAGTAGCGTCATGAAATGATGGGTGATCCTACAGCAGCTGAATGTGGAGTGTTGATGGCTGATTGTGTTACATGCTTGAAAGCAAGATTAAGTGTTTTTCTAATTCATAAGTTTGGGCTGTAATGACACCGAGCGTCTGACAGACTTAGCGCAAATAAGAAATGAATAAACCTTGTGACAATATGCAGTTGAGCAAATAGCTGGTGAATAGCAGGTTTTGTTTCCCGTTTGGCACTTTATTCAATTACTTCCATAATATGTTGATTAGGCTGATTAGTTTAGGGACAGACAGAGAACAGTTTTGTTCGTGTGGCCTTTCGTCTAGTTTGTGCCAACATAACACCCCCCCCCCCTCCTCCCAGAGAAAGGAATCAAGACCTGCTCATTTCAGATGTGCTAAACATCTGAGATCAGTTTCCCCTGGAAGACCTGTAAGTCTTCTAAACATGTTTTATTTTACAATGGGGCATTTTTATTTATACTCTTCTGGAGCAGTTTCATCCCACTAGAAAGTCACATGTCAATTATGTATAATGTGGAGGATACTCTCTCTCCACTATGCTCTGGTGGGGACTATGTGTTTCTGTGACTAATCCACTGTTTGTAGCCTTCAATTAAGGTTCACAGATTTTCTGCACCTGGTTTTGATGTTAGTTATTGAACCATGTGATACTGAAATGCAATAGAAGTGCTTCCAGTTATAGAAGTAAATTTTTATTAGAATTATCCAAATATGTGTCATCTTCTTTTAGGACAGTGGCCTCGTTTGTGATGATGGCAGAGCGCTATGACTGCACGCAGTGTGAGGAGTCCCTGTATGGACAGAAGTACATCCTGAGGGAGGAGAAACCGTACTGCATTAAGTGCTACGAGAAGCTTTTCTCCCACAACTGTGAGGTGTGCCAGGAGCTCATTGGCTGCACCAGCAAGGTAAGATGTTCAGCCTGCATCGGTGCACAGTTTATCCACAGTGTCTTATTAACCAGTTAACCGTACGTTAATCTTATTAACCAACCATTGTATCCTGAACCAGGATCTGTCCTACAAGGACCGCCACTGGCACAGCGAATGCTTCCTCTGCACCAAATGCAGTCGATCTCTGGTTGATCGTCCCTTTGCCACCAAGGATGACGTGGTGATGTGCACCGAGTGTTACAGTAACGAGTACTCTGCCAAGTGCCATGCGTGCCTCAAGACCATTATGCCAGGTGAGCGACCTGGATCGTAGCTGTAAAGCCATAGAAATGTATGGAATGGAAATGGAATGAGTGATGTATACACTGAGTAGGTCATAAGAAATGACTTTGTAGTATATCAGTTAGCATGGCAGCCTAAGAACATCTATCTTCCTTTCCTTTCCTTTCCTTTCCTTTCCTTTCCTTTCCTTTCCTTTCCTTTCCTTTCCTTTCCTTTCCTTTCCTTTCCTTTCCTTTCCTTTCCTTTTCTTTCCTTTCCTTTCCTTTCCTTTCCTTTCCTTTCCTTTCCTTTCCTTTCCTTTCCTTTCCTTTCCTTTCCTTTCCGCCCCTCCTCCCACCAGGCTCTAAAAAGATGGAGCATAAGGGCAACAGTTGGCACGAGAATTGCTTCACCTGCAACCGTTGCCAGCAGCCCATTGGCACCAGGAGCTTTGTGCAGAAGGATGGCAACAACTACTGCCTGTCCTGCTATGAGAAGCAGTTTGCTCTGCAGTGTGTCTACTGCAAAAAGGTAAAACATGATGTACAGATCACAAACACAGCATGACACTGAGTCGTTCTCATGCATTTTCTTCCTAAACGTCCAGATTAGTGCTAGGGTTGCAGTTAAACATGTATAAACAGTAAATGAAATAAAATGATGGCAGGAAACAGATGGTCAGGCAGGAACATGATGTGTCTTCTTGTGCTAAAGGTGAAGTAGCAGTCATCTGTTCTGCATGAACGAAACTAGCAACAAATAATTCTCCACAAAAGCTACTAATGAGGGTATTTATTCCATTATAAATGCCAGGTATGCAAATGACTGCAGGGATTATTTGTTGGCTTCAACAAACAAATAATCCCCTCCAAAAAATCTTAATTTTCATTGATAACAAAACACCTGCATTTCATTTATTCAATATTAATCATACATTTAAAACCCTTTGTGACAGAACTATGACCATAGGCCAAATACTTCACACCTGACTCTGGCAAGGTTGGGGCTAGCTTGACCAAGTCCATCCATATTTATAAGATAGCTTTAAAAACATGTAATGTTACTATCTAAATCTAGTTAGTAACAATCAACAATGAATAATTTATTGTTCATTCTTTGTATTACAATCCATTTATTTAGACTTTGATACATCTGAAAGTAAGAAAAAAATCAATGGATCACACGTTATGAGGATTGCATGACAGCCTATGAACAGTGTTTATGTCTCAGCCCATCACCACTGGAGGAGTGAACTACCGCGACCAGCCCTGGCACAAGGAGTGCTTTGTCTGCATCGGGTGCAAGCAGCAGCTGGCCGGCCAGCGGTTCACCTCCCGCGATGACTTTGCCTACTGCCTCGACTGCTTCTGCAACCTGTTTGCCAAAAAATGTGCTTATTGCACCACCCCGATCAGTGGTAAGGTTGACCCAAGACCCAAGCACAACTGGTCTCGTACACAATATGTATATTATAATAAATATAATAATATCAGTGAATAATGTTTACAACACAGTAGAGTATTGTAAAGGGTTACTGCTCTGAACCTTGACAGATCACATGCACACATGTGTCCTGTGGGTCTAATCTCCCTCAATTACAGCATTATTACATTATGCAGATCACGAGACAGTTGTTCCATCTTTGAGTAGGTCACTCATGGCTTCTCCGCTTTGCTGTTGTCTCAGGTCTGGGTGGAAGCAAGTACATCTCCTTTGAGCAGCGCCAGTGGCACAACGACTGTTTCAACTGCAAGAAGTGCTGCGTGTCTCTGGTCGGCCGAGGTTTCTTGACGTGCAAAGATGACATTCTCTGCCCCGACTGTGGCAAAGACGTCTGAGAAACCTGGCAGTGCTCCCCCTAAACCCAACAATCATCACATATGATTTCCTTCACAGAGTAGCCTGCTGTTACAGCTGATGTGTTTTCTGCATAGCCTGATAACAATGTTTCTCTCTAAATAAGTTGAGACCATTGTTGTTGTTGTTGAGCAATGTGTTGCTTTCTTAGAAACCTTTTAGAGAGCAAAACTTTCATTCCTGCCTCCACTTCAGGGATTCTGAAACAAATTCTAAATTTTAAAATATAAAACAAAAGCCTTTGTGTGAAATCTAAATAGTCACTTTCGTGAAATATAAGACAAAAGTGCATGTAAGGTTGTCTTAATTAACCAGTGTCACTGTGATGAACGTAATCCTGCTAATACAGCTTGTTTGTTTACCTAAAGTCTGTTCAATAAAATAATCTCAATAAATACTTTATATTTTGGTGGATGGTTGATTTAAAGTCTCACTGAAATATATCAAGGCTTGTTGCTATCTGGAACATTACTAAAGCAGTAAAGTTTTCAAAGATATTCGAGGTAAATAATTTTTAGCAATTTGTAGTTTACAATTTGACAATTTTTTTAAATAGTTCCTTTTGAATAATGTGTTTAGTAGTTTTATCCAATTATAAAAGCTCCCCACACGTTTTCTTTACGTCGATTTGTAAATCTTATACATACATAATAATTTCCTTTGGAATATAATACAAAGTACTGTATAATAGAATATCTGTATAAAAAAACAAAAAAACAAATATAAAGCATGAACCTCAAATCTCTACTAAGATCGCATTCGCAATATTGTCTCCTGACAAATATCGTCTTGGCCAGTAGCCACGCTGTGAATGAATTGAGGTCTCACTTTGTTCCATTTAATTGCATTTCAATTCCCAGTAAAACGTCATCTGAGACGTCTTCCTCAATATACGATCTTTGACATACAACCGGAAGCGTGCTGCAGGTGCCGCAGGAAGTGAGTTTGTGGTCCAACGCTGAAGCTAACGGCGTTTAATTACATCAACCACCCAGTAATTCCAACAAGAGTTTAATATCAGGTAAATCCACATGTATTTTTCGTTTTCTGCGAGTTTTACTTTTAGGGAGTTGCCTCCAAACCGGATTGTTACTGGGCACCACAGGTTGCCCGATGGAAAGCTACTGCGGCAGGCGGCTAACTGAATTAGCAGGGCTTTGTTAGCTGCTTACTGAATAAAATTATGGAACTTAAAATATCACAAAAGGATGTTTGTAATATATTTCACTATAACGCGTGGTGATCGGTTTGAGCGAAATACATTTTTCAGCGTAGAAGCTGGCTGAAATTACACACAGCTAAATGACAGTATTAAAATACGTTGGACGTGAGCACAGATTACTGAGCTTCATTCTGTGGTTAGCATCTGCCGATTATTCAACGGAGCGTAACTTGGTTTCTCGTCCCACAGGACACATTTTATAATTAAATTATTCATAAACTCCATTATATTAATAAAAGACTGCAAACCAGACCGCCCTCATTCTTGGTAAACTAGATTTCTGTTTCAACACGAATAAGCATGTTTGATTAAATCTTACACGTACAATAAAGACGTAGTTAATTTTTCAACATCTGGGTTCCTTTTGTTGGTTTTAATGTAGTACTTAAATAAACATTGTGGTAAAAGGTGAAGTTTTCTTTTTACTGTATTCTTCACTTTCTCTTCTTGATCATCAGACTGTATTGTGCCAACAGCAAAATGAGTACCGCTGTGCCCAACCATCGAAGGACCAAGCCTGGAGGTAAATTATTAGCTTTTCTACAAATAAATTACAAACAGACAAATGTCATTTGCATGTAGCACCACCCATCTAATTGAATAGCTAAAAATGTCCAGCTCATTAATTCTTCGAAGCTAATGTCTATATTTGATTAATATTCCATTATAACCATACGTGACAAATAACAACAATTGACAAAGAAAAGGAAAATGTGTAGGCATAAAATAGGCCAAACTAAACACGCAGTGCCAAGGTACTGCTACTTTGCTACAGATGGAGCCACATACTTGTCTTGTTGCTTGTTCCAGGCATAAAACCTGGGGCTGTGAACAGTGGCGTGACAGGACCCACTTCCCAGATCCCTGGTCTGTCCCAGAGCGCTGATGAAAGTGCCCCAGTGGAAAGGATCAGTGGACGGCGAGTTGGGATATTTGAGAGCGACTCTGATTATGTCAAGCTGGCCAAGCAGGGAGGACACAAAGGTAAATATTTAATATATTCTGGCAGGATTATATATTTTTTCAGGACTTTTAATCATATTGTTTAAAGACCCAAATTAATATGACACAAACTGATTGTGTGAAAATAATTGTGTCAGTGGAGCCATAGAAGTATTTGAAAAGTTTAATGTGGACATGTAATAACAAGTAGCTTACAGCTTCTGAGTGTGTAAGAAAGCATCATTTTCCAAAAATATTTTTTAGAACATAATATTTAGGAGCTTATTTACTGTATGTATGTTACAATTGTAATGTAAGACATATCACTATTATTGTGCTCACGTAGGTTTCCTACACTAAAGTCTTATAACTGCATTGAGATTGACTCAATTTTGTTATTTAACATCTACAAGTTCTTTGCTAAGTGGGAACATGTAACATATTTATGTATCATGGTAGTCCCAGCTGTTTGATAAAATTTCTCGTTGGTTATAAGTAGTTTAGGCAGAAAAAGGACATTATTTACAATTTTACACAAATGTCAGTTTCTCTGTTAAGACACAACGCCAGCTGTCTTAACAGTCAGAAAGGACTGCATGTAGCAAAACCAGCACCAGAGTATGGAAAACAAAACCCAATCTCATTAGAAAAACAAATTATGGGTTTAGTTAACGCCTAGGATGCAGCTTTTCGCTCTTGTGTTGGAGCTGTTAATTGTTGAATGCCTGCGCTAAATTGACTGTTACATGTTTATAATTGCTAATAGTTTTGCAATGAACATTGTCCTCCTCATTCCAGGGCTGTTGAGCCATGACGTTGATGATGACGACCAACCAAAGAAAGCCTACACTCCAGCCAACTGGTTTGCAGGTGACGACTCAAAGGGGTAAGAGCAGTCGTCAACTCCAATAACAAAAGGGGGATGTGCCTTTTTTTGTGTGAATGATGAATGTTTGCTGCACACATGTTGACGTGTTCAGATGGAGCATGTTTTTCAAGTGGCTGATTGTATATTGTTAAAAAAAACATGACTCTGACGCAGATGAGAAATAAGTATGCATGGCAGCCTAAAGTTCCCAGACACTGGCTAATGGTGGGAAGATTTTTCACATAGTGTGTCACCGTGGTTTTTTGCTTACAGTGGAAGCAAAGCAACGTCTCCCGAAAGCCAGATGAAGGGGGGCAGGCAGCCTCTGGCTGCACCGTTTGGAACTGATAATAGTTCGTCCTGGGAAAAAGAAACTGATAGGTTTTCCCATGGTAAAGAGAAGGTGAATGAACCAAACTAGTCACCCCAACATAACCGCCACTTCATCCATCTCCTGTTTGTATATTTGTGGCATTACCATTTCCCCTCATCCCCTGATTTTGCTCCATCCACTTTGCATTTTGGTTATGATTAATGTGGGTTTCATCATTTTTCGCGAGCAAAGACAGTTTTGTAGGTGTATGATTTTTTTAATTGATGCTGAAATAATTATCTCTTTTTGTATTTTGGTTGCTCTAGCACATTTGAGCAGGTTTTGTTCCTGACAGTTTCTTTAATCATATTCCCTTGCATGATTTATTCATACAGTATGTTAACATTTCACTCTTTCCTCCTTTTCCCAAACCCAGTTCTTAATAGTGTATCACCTGTGAATGTGTAACTGTACCTGTAACTCTCTCATCCTGCAGATGTCTCCTGACTCAGCTGTCGATCCAATGGAGGGCCTGTCCTTAACCAACAAATACAAAAGAACGTACGTTTTTAAGGAGCTGATTGATCTTATTATATTTATTTTTTTGTTGATTAATTGAGTAGTTACACAATGTTGCTTTGATAAAGGGAGCTGAGAATAAAGAAAGCACCAGGTGTTTGTGTGGGACACACTGATAGTTAGTATCTAAGCCAACTTTTACTCGTACAAACACATTTTTAATATGTTTATAGCCTGAGGTCACCTCTTACATACTAACTATCAGAGAGATGTAAATAACCCTATTCATGAGGAATCTCCATTTATATAGAATGCTCACATTAATTATTAGGGATGTAGTAGATTTGATTCCACATATTTTCTGTGACATTTAGTTATGGTGTCTCCTGCCCTTCAGGTCCTACGAGAAGAAGGCTCCTCCTGTCAGTATGTCGAAGCTACTGAGTCATGGATATGTGGAGGACAAAAAGAAGTCTCCTAATGATGACGATACCTCAAGTACGAAATGAGCTTCTTTTCTGGTTTATGAAGCCAGAACAGTCTTGTACTGTAACACACACAAATATTCTGAAACATGTCGTTGTTCAAGTTGCAGTCTAAACACATTTCTTACTTGTTTTGGCTCATCTAATATGGAATGGACACCACAAAACAAGCTTTTTACAACAAGTCTGTGCAGCTTTGCTCACAGGTTGGTTGTAAACAAACAAACCAAGTGTTTTAGATAAATGTATGCTTGGTGATGTAAACAAAAAAATCCCGAAAACACCTACTGGATACAATTGAGATAACATTTACAACAGGCCAAAATTCATTTCATGATACTAATAATCAGTAACTACCTTATTATTTATTTAAAACTGAATTATTTTACAAACCTAAATGAGCCCAGATCACTGGACATCTCTTCAGCTTCAGATGTCTTTTTCTCAGGTGTGACCTCAGAACAGACCAGCACCATCGCCACGGAGGACGTGGACGACCTGGAGTAGTCCAGCAGGTTCTCGTCTCAGGGGGAAGCGGGGGTCGTCCCAACACTGGTTCATGGCGTCACAGATCCACGGACACGCCACGCCACCCCTCTCAGATTCACTCACATTAATTGTACATCCACTGACTGTTAGGGTTTGTACTCATGTTTATGCAAAAGGTACTGTCGCTATTTATTTGTTTTATTTTGAAAGAGTGTCACATTGATTTTGATGTGTCGCTCTATCAGTGCTTGCAGTATATCTTCGGTTTCTGTATTGTCGTTCTCGATTTGAAACACACATTGTGTGCAGGGCAGGAAACTAACATTTGGGTTCTGTCACTTCTCAGCTCTTTGACTCCTAGAACTCAAAATAAGACACGGCCTCACCTGCACAGTGTAGGATTCATCTGCGTTTGGCTGGTGGCTGCTGTTAGTTTCCCTCCCTGGTTGTATGAAGATCGAGCTAGTGAATTCTAAAAGTGTTTGTGCTAATGAATTGTGGTTCCATTGATGTGAGATGTGTGTTTTGCTCTGTGAAGGGACGTTAGAGGTCTGTGCGTTTTGGGCTGTGGGGGTGGATATGATGTTTGGAAAGACAGCTGTGTCCACCTGCTGATGGCCACAGCTGCAGTGGGACACAGCGGTCTGCTGTCTGTGAAAGCCTTACAATTCACTGGTTAGTCAAGTGACATTTGCTACTTTTCAAAACGATTTTTAAATCGACAAGGTGCTGTAAAGTAAATCCCATCATCACCGTAGGAACCCCTCAGTAAGTCAGTGAGTGCCAGGTGTTTGATATCAGTCCAGACACGTCACACTCGCTAATAATAGACCTAAGTTTGGTTTATTCTGCATTCCCCTTAAGCCTAATAACCTGAACCTCATGCAACAGCAGATAAAACATTGGGAAGCATCTGCAGTCTGACGCTGAAAGTCCATTCATTCCTTGTGAAGATTAAGGTGGACGAGTTTGTGAAGAGTGAGTTCTGAACTTGCCAACCAAGCGTTTTTTTGACTTAGTAGACCTCAGTAGGAGAAATTAGTGTTAGTGCGCAGCCTGGTCTCACCGAGAGTTCATCCTGTTCACACGAGAGAAGTGCTCACTGCTGCACTTGGTTCATCAAAGCGAGGCCAAGCATGGAAACCTCCCTAAAGTTTGATGGACATTTAGGCTTTGAGTCATGTAACAGTTATCGTTTTTAGTTGTGACCGTGAACCTGAATGTGACAGTAAGATGCTAATCCTGAGATTTACTGTAATCTCAAAAGGCTGCAGCAGACTCTCAACAGAATCTACTTAATAACAAAAAAACGTAATCTGTCATGTACAATGTTACTTTTCGCAACATAATATTACAAATCATTTATGTGGATGTGCTTTGTAAAACTGTCACGTGTTGTTCTAAATCTGGACACTTCCGTGTGTTTAGTTACAGCCGATGCGTCATCTTCTCATTGTTTGCATATTTTTATGACCTGTTTACTCTTCAGGTGCAGTATTTACAGCTAAACATGGTGTTTGAGTGAGTTGGTGGTACATCCGTTTACAAAGCAGTGATGGACCTTTGGTGGCACCTGTATGTTCCATCGCTGCTCATTTTGAATGCAAACGCACCAGAGGAGACTAAGGGAGGCAGCTTGTAAAATGAAGACGCCTCGAGCGCCTTAGCGACGCAGCTCCAGCGGTGTAAGACCCTGCTCATGTGGACGACACACAGACTCACAACTGTCATTTAAATAAATGGGCATGTGCATGTACACGTGTACTGTTTGTTTCATTGTGAAATGGACGTCTGACGTGCTATTATGTTATATATTATGATAGGACTTTATTTTATTTACACTAAGGTTAATACAGAGCTCTTATAGCCTAATATTAACAAGTAGAAAGCATAATAGCAATTCTTTGAGAACTAGACTCAGAGGCATGTGGTACTGACCTTTCACCTTTAGGAGCACTGCTGTATATAAAGCAGTATGGGCTGCATCAGTGCTGGCCGCTCTCTCTCTCTCTCTCTCTCTCTCTCTCTCTCTCTCTCTCTCTCTCTCCAGGCTGTATCTCGCCTCTAAAGCCGCCTGTTCGCTGTCGCTCCGCATCTCTCCCTCCGTTGCTGCACGCACGTAACCCTCTTTGCTCTATGCAATCGGTTGATCGATCCTCGTATCGGAAAATAATCGATAGCCGCATGGTGACGTCACGCCGTTGATGGGTAATAGTGGATGGGCGGGTTGGTAAGTGGCTGGCTGGGTGCCGCGCGGACGCCAGGGAAGACGCGTGCACCGAAAGCCCCCACTGGATGAAAAAGAGGGAAATACACAGTCTTACACGAGCAGGACGCGTACGTGCACGCGGCTGTTTTGCTGTTTGTTTTGTTTATTTGACGCGTCGGAGCGTGGGAAATGTAGGAGCAGCCACGGTCGCCTGCAGGAGGAGGATGGATGCGTAACAGGGACGGATCGAGGCAGCTGTGGCCTGCTTCTAACAGCAACATCTGGCCGGTGAGTCTCACTGACAGCCGCCGCCGCTTGCCAGGCTGGCGGGGGGGAGGGAGGGAGGGAGGGAGGGAAGGCACGCAGGGCAGCTGAGGCGCGGTAGCGAGGAGGAAGCCTCCGTTTGCTCCCAGGTCCAGTGAGTCAGTGTGACCTCGTCCTTGGCTGACGGACGGCGGTGGAGTGATCAGTGGCTGGTGCACGTTTGATGAAAGAGCTGCCCGCAACGTTTAATGTAGGCTCATCACGGAGAGGCGCAGCGTGACGTGAAATCCTGCCTGTGCAGCCTGCATGCACCTGCAAACGCAATGCATGGTCAGTGTGAAAGTAATGCATGCATTTGTGACGAACGAGTGACGGGTTGAGTCCCTGCTGCACAGTGTGATAATAGATTCAAATATCAATGAGGGGAAACACAATAATGTTGGAAAAATACCGTTAAAAGGTAGATAGACGTGTCCCTGCTTGGATATTATAGAGGCTGAAGGTAAAGTAGTTCTCTGGATGATTATTACAGCAGGTAAAACCCAGTATGGTCCATGAAGTCACACTTTAATACACTCAGGTCCTCGGGGGCCGTGACCAGGATTTTCAGTTCATTGTCCACATCCTGAACGTCTTGTAGTCCTTCTGCAGGGTGAGAGAGGGCGCCTCGCAGCCAGCAGCCGGCTCTGGACTACAGCGGGGAAGCGGGGGTGATGGAGGAGGAGGGGGAGGGGCCCGTGGTGGTCAGAGAGGGGCCGAGCGGTCACAGCCTCCCACTGGACACGGCGGCGGCACCCACCACCACAAACCTCCTGGCTTCTGTCAAAGAGCAGGTAGGAGCCTGCAGACGCACGGACGACCCCGTGTCCCTGAAGGCCACATCATGTTTGTTTGCTGTGGCTTTGCCTTCCTTTGTGCATCATGGAGCCACTGGGTCCGTTAACGCTCTTTACTACCTGTCACCTCCGGGCTGAGCTTCTAGAATCAGCACAAAAGCTCGAATCCACTCTTTGACTGACGTTTTCCACAGCAGCCAAAATGGTCACGAAACAGTTTTGTGATAAACGATTCCAACGGATCTGCGCTCATCTCATGGACGTGGCAGCTTTGATTAAGAAATACAATAACTAAAATATCCGGAGCTGTGTGGACAGTTCCTCACAGGAACTATCAGTGTCGCTAATGGGGGAATGTGCTCAGCCTCCGTCTCCCTCACTTTTATTTTTGAAATTGCTTTTTACTTCATTAGTATTGATGCATATCTGTTCCACTGCTCTTAATTACTCCTGGACAGTGGCCACGCTCTCAGCTCAGTCCCCTGGTGGATGATTAGTGGGCCTGATTCACGCTGCTATTAATGTTACCGGAAGACGCTTGATGTCCAAGAAAAGACGTCACACGTTGAATCTGCATATTCTTTGGCGTTACCAGGCGAGCTGTGGGCAGCAGGCCGCTGTTAAACGTCGCCTGATGTGCAGTCGGGCTTTGTGTTCACTTTCATGCTCCGCTTGTGCTCTGCTTGGGTTGGAGCTCAGCAGGGGCAGCGGTGTCGCTCCGCTCCCAGCGACTGAGGAACAGTTGCATTACATAGTTGATATGCATGAAATGCACCACGTCCTCTGGTGGGAGAGCATCTCCTCACACCTCTGGTCCTCTCTGTCCAGAACGAGGACATCGTTGTCTCCGCAGGATGCAGATGCTGCTGGTTCGACTGCATGTTGCACTGTACAGCTGTTGTTTTACGTAACAGGAGCCCTTGTTCCTGTGGGAACATTAGATCAGATCACGTGTCGTAAGTAAGTCAGTGGTCTGAGTCGAACGATCTGATGTGTCACTGGTGATGATTCAGACACAGACGTAAGCGAGTGCCCACAGAACCGCTTCTCTATCCATATGGCGCATATTGGTAAGAGGCCCTGGTGCTTCACAAAGCACCACCAAGCATCAGGCAGCGTGGCACTCTGGCGTTTGAACGCGCGCCTCGTCCCAAACGCCGCAGCCACAGCTTTTAATCAAATACCTTTTCTGCGCTGAACACAGGCAGCGTGCTGCTGAGGCGTCCAATCCATCGCCCGCGGTTCCTCCGCAGAAATGTCAAATTAGACGCGCTAAATGGAGCGTATCCGTTACTGCCTTCCATTGTGCTCGGGCCCTCGCGCTTTCCCACTTTGCTCTCATTTAGCCCATTAAAAGTAGGGGAGCGATAGACACGAGCAGGCAAATGCTGGAGCTGCAGACGTGGCGGCTCGGAAAACGCACGCGCACACTTCATTTAGTCGCCCGTGATTGATTAGAGGCAGCGTGAACAGAAGTTGCTTCAAAAGAAAAGATGAGACATTTGTAGCTGCAGACGCTCAGGACTGTGTGTCTCCACTTAGTCGTTCCTCAAATTCTATATTTACCCCATATGAGTTCTTCCTCTTTTGGACCCTGTCGGGTTGAGAGCGCCAGAACGTGCCGCTCGGCGCTGCTGCATGCTCAGCAAAACCTTCTCCCAGGACAGAGGTTGAAAAAGTCGATACGACAACAGCAGCTGGGCCGTGTCCGCGCTCGCCGTGCTCCGATAGGCCGTCACCATCACAGCCCCCTCCTCTTCACGTGAGCTGCAGGGTCTGAAGCCAGCTCTGTCCGACACACGCCGGTCCCAGACGCGGAGCCGCTGCTGTTGACATTGGGCCTGAGGTCGCGAGTCGTGGTTAGTGCTGTGAAGCCGAGCAGGAGGAAACTGACTTCTCCCCCGATCCCGTCTGTGATGTTAGTTGCATTTAGCTTCTCAGCAGACTCGCTTTCCCTCCACCTGCCTCCTCTACTTACTGACCTCCACTTTCTTGCTGAATGACTCTTGACAGCCCTCAGAGAACCACCTGTTGCTCTTCATCAGCGGTGGGCGTCTGGGCATCCGAGTGCTTTAATCCATCTGTGGGTCACATGTGTAGGCAGGCAGCGATGGCAAACAACAGGATGCACAGTGTTCTGGTGTGTTGAGGCCACGCTGGATGTTGGAGCAGATCTGCTTTTCCTTTGATGCTTTATTTACAATGGCACAAATATGCCTGAAAGTCCTTAACCAGGGTCAATTCTTGCTTTAAAATGGCGACGCAGCTCACGCAGCAGCAGAACTAGGCCGAACATTTCACGGGTTTCACAGATGCAGACCGGATCGACCCGACGGCCGGGCTGTGATCAGACGCGGCGAGGCAGGAGCGAGGACATAAGCCGCGGTCGCTGCGAGGCGCCGCCCGGCACCGGCGGCCGCTCTGTCCCCGAGGCTGGAAGGAGGAGGCCCGTGTGCTGTGAGGAGACGCAGCACGCGGACAGGATCCAACATGGCAGCGGGCGTCGTCTCAGTTTCCTACTGGCTCAGCAGATTTCCTCACCTTTAACTCGCTTCAAGATGCTTCAAGTGCAAACACAAAGATTTATTTAGATTAGATTAAACGTCGAAACAATTTAGGAACCATAGAAGAAGTGGCTCCTTCTGTGCCGTAGCACGGTTAAGTCAACATTTTGCAGCAGTTCAAAGCCGCCGCTGCCTCGGAGCCATATGAGCCCCGCACACACGCAAACACGCCTCCAATAATTACTGCAGAAAACCAACACTTATTAAAGCTGCAGAATGAGCAGCGTGGACCCACGTCTCCTGGGAATCCTCAAAGTTTGATGAAGCGATAACGGAGAGAACCTCACATCGTGTGGTTTTAAAGCGTTTTCAGACACGTGGTCAGATTGACCCAAATAGACAACAGCTTTAAAGAGACATAAACCGATTTATTTGTCTTTTGTAGTTTGACGGGATTATGACATGAAGGACGTTCATCCTACTGGACCAGTGGGACACGTTTAACAGGAACATTAAACATTACTCACATCTCTCTGTGCAGTAGAACCAGATCATGTTAGAATTACTTAGGTTCAGTCAGGATGGTTGATGCTTGTACAATCTGAAGCAAAGTTGTGTCTACTGTTAATGCTGATTTTAATCATCTGGTCACTTTAATGGTCAACATGACCTTTTACAGGCCCTTTATATTATTCTGTCCTGTACATAAATAATTAAAGCATCATTTCATTTCAGCTTTACTGTACGTCTGTACAGTAGCTCTAGTTTTGCATTTCTAAGCATCCAGTTAGGACATATTGGACAAAAGGAGATAGTTTAATGTGTCTGTGTGACTTCTAAGCTGCAGATATTTCTGTTTCTATTTTACATTATTTAGATGTTTAATTTTACATGGTACACCCTAAAAGCACCAAGTAGCGTCTGGTACCAGATACTGAACATCACTCACTTTAATACATCATAAATAATTCTGCTTTACTTCACCGTGTTTATACATAATAAATACACGTTCATGTTCAGTAAAAATAAACAGCGTGGACTGTGTAAACCCGGTCTGGTGCGTAGTGTAGTTAACATTTTATCAATATTTATCTATCGAGTTTAAAAAAATCCTACGCTGCATTTGTTACATCTCGACTGCTTCTACTGCCCTTCAGTCAAACATGGAGGACGGCTCCCTGTGGGGACGTCTCACTGTGGGCACCAGTTGACCGCTGTGACTGGGTTTGGACCATGCTTCAATGGGAGAATATTTTATTCATGGCTTTTTTTAAAACATCTCAGTTTTATATGATCATCATTCAACTACAGATGTGAACGTCACCATAGGACTGTAACTTGTGTTTAGTCTGAACTAATCAGTCAACATTTATTCATCTATCACGTCTCTCTGACTGAGGACATTTGCTCAATCCCTTCACATGAAGGATTCCTGGGCGGCTGCATGTTTTATATTTAGACGTTATTCGCAGACAGCTAATTCTCTGCCGATGACGCCAGCTGTGGTTCCTAGAAGATTCATGGAGCAGCTGGGACCCTTTGTGTTACGTAAGAGAATCCAACCGAGACGACCGCCACTCAGCCACAGCCGCAAACATCTGCTCCACTTTCACACCCTTGAGCAAGGCACTGGAACCCTGCCACCTCTTGAGGGGTTTCATGAAGTAAACAGATTATTTTAACGTTTCACGTTTGGGTTGTTCTCACTGGGAACGTCCACGTCCACCGAGACATCCAGTTTTCCTGGTTTCATAGACTCACTTCTGCAAATGTAGTAGCATAGAATGTTACCTGGTTTATAACAAACAATGTGAGATTATCCAAACAATGAGAAGATGTTATAGTTGTGCTGTATAAACTATTGAAATCATTTTTGTTCAGTTCTGTGTTCTTTACATTTAAAAACGTGTGTAATTACATTATTTGAAGGTAATTCTAACGTCCACACAGTTCCAGCATTTCAGATCCGGAATCCACTTTAACAGGCTTAAAAAAAAATCTGCTGCCGTCTCTAAGTGAGCTCACAGTCTGTGAGAAATCAGTCAAGTCATGCAGAAAGAATACAAAATGGGTTTTACATTTAATTCTAACTGGCATCAAATAGGTCCTAAAAAGGAGGCTTAAATCGTGGCGTCATGCTGGATGTGGCTATAATCGCGGCTGTGAACGTCTTCCTGCAGGAGCTCCAGTTTGAGCGGCTGACTCGGGAGCTGGAGGAGGAGCGGCAGATCGTGGCCAGCCAGCTGGAGCGGTGCATGCTGGAGGCAGAGTCCCCGGCAGCAGACAGCAGCAGGTAGGCCCCGCCCCCATCCATCACAGGGGTGGACGTCTGCAAACATCTGCACACATCTGCTGGCTCCATGAGTTCCTCTTAACTGTAGGCCTCCTGTCAGTCACTTACTTCACTTGAGCCCGTGAAGGAGTGTTGAAAGCTTTCAGTCACTGCTTGTGTTATGAAAAAATGCTGAAGGTGTGATTCGAGTTGTTACTATTTAATTACATATTAATTAATATATTCATATTTCTTCTCAAAGCCAAATCAGTTTACTTGTAAGTATAAAGTACAATTATACAGCACAGTACTTGCTAGACTGGTGTGAACCACGTAGAGTATGTAGACTAAGTATTTACATTACCATTGCAGGCATCCAGATGTGTCCTGCTGAATTTAAATAATGAGGTTTATTATAAGAAACTTGCATAAAAGCTGCCGAGGACTGAAACTATGCCAAGTTGCTTCTGACCTAAACAAAGAATGACTGTACAGTGTAAATGTTGGCCTAATACCTGGTACGGTGGCTTCCTGCTTCAGTGATTCTGTGTTATACGAAGGACTCAAACCAAGTCATTCATTTGTTTCATGGATTATATCTGGCTGCGTACAGTAGCTTTGTCTTAGCTTGTGTTCCTGCTTGTAAGTTGCCTGAACCGTTTTTTTCGTCAATGAGCCACTTGAAGCCCGGTTCTCCTGAGGTTTTTGCATCGGTTGGTGTCCTGGTCCCATAGAATGACTGAACTCTGTTTGATGGACTTGTCTCTCTGCTTCCTCCTCGCCTCCATTTTCTTTCCTTCTCGTCTGCCGAAGCTCATCTGAGAAGTCGTTTGCATGGAGAACTGCAGGTACGGTTCTATGTGGTTTTGCTTCTAAGCTTTTCATGTTTATTCATTGTGTTCTTTTGTGGACCTGTTTGGAAACATCTCCTGCTGTAAACAAACGATCCTATTAAATCAGCTAAGTTGAGTTTTAGTTTTGTTCTTTCACACTTTTGAATCTGTGACAACTACCCTTTTTCCAGATGGAGGAACCTTTTAAGCCTCTAAAGGCCTAAAACGGACCAAAATGCAGCCGTAACCAGTCAAGAAAAAACTGATGACAGTATATTGGTTTTGAGTTGCATCTGTTTACTATTTTGTCACAGATCGCTCTCTTCTGCTTCCTGATCCATTCCTCACAATAACAATAACACACCACCACTGTAATAAAATGTAACGTCCTATTGCAGATTAAGGTCCTGCATTACTCCTAAATGCAGTAGTTTTCAGTTCAGATTCGTTCACAGCGCACTTCTACTGTATCTACACCGACACATGAACCCTTGATGTGTGTAGTAACGCATGACAGCTGCTTTGGCAGGCGGAGAGTCGCAGGGTGCGTCCATGGAGGCGCCGGGGCGGCATCGCGCGGCGGAGGAGGGGCTGTACCTGCCGGAGCCGGACTGCGTCTCCCTGCATGACAGTGAGGGTCTGTTAAATGTGTGAAGCCTCGTGAAGTTGGCAGCGGCTCTGAACTGACTACGTATTCACCATTCATCAATCCATCCGTCAAAATAAAACTGATTGGAGTAATAGCAAACATTGTGCGTGATCAACCTGCGTGTCCTGCACCTTTTTAATCACAGATAGCTGCGCGTTCAGGGCCTGAAGCCGTGGAGCTGCAGTTTTATTAAACATTATTCAAGCCAGAGGAGCTAGTGCATTTGTTGTAGTCTATTTTCAGCAGGGGATTAATCCACGGTGGGGATCTATTCCTGGCAGCGGTGAGTGTGTTCATTCTAACGAAGGTACGCGTCAATTTATGCAGCATCCGTCGCTAACACGCTAAAAAACGTCCTAGCGCTGTCTGTGCCGCTTCCAGCGCCTTTAACTCCTGCTGGAACCTGAAAACAGGCCGCTCGCTTGGTCACACGCTCACCACAGCAACAAGTTAAAGGTCACAGTGATAGATGTTTCCCGCTTCACATGTGGTAAATTCATGGGTTTCCTGCTTAGCTTCTTTACATTTCTGGACATTTCTCCATATTACTTCTTTAACAACTTTGAAATGACATCAGAGCTTAAAGACAGCATTGGCTTAAGTCAAAGTGGTCTTATTGTGTAAAAATATCAGCCACATGCTTCCTCCTCCACATCCTACACGTCAGGCAAATATAGGCCAGAGAGCTGCCCAGTATCTGCAGCCTGTTCCAGCCTGATGCATAGACAGGCATGCGTTCATGTGCTTTAAGTGATGATGTCAGTGGTTGTGATGGCGGCAAATGCGAGGTCGGACCTATTTGTTTCCTCACCCTCTCCGTCTCGCTCCTCTCAGGCTCAGGAGGTCACTCGGTCCAGATGACGTCATACTCAGACAGCGGGTACCAGGACAGCAGCGTCAGTTATTACAGCAACCAGAACGTCGTGAGGTCAGAGCCCCGGGCCACGCTATCAAGGAGCCCGAGGGCCGAGGGCCAAGCTTCTGGGCAGGTCTGGCCTAGACATGTTTCCCATCATTTGGATTTACAACGAACATAGAACTCCTGTATTGTTGCTGTGGCCTCATAACCTTTGAATTGTTTATTGTTGGCTCATTTATTGGGGCGTAGAATTTGATCCTCTTTGCATGACTGTGGAAGCAGGAGCAGTGAGCCAACAAGGATCCACACCCTGCAGCCTCGCTGGCTCACAGCACATGTCTCCGCTCCTACTTCCCGTCTGAGGCTTCCTACGGATTAAGGCCGCCCAGATTGGCATCCAGGCGGCTCAGTCTGTAATTGAGGGACGTTTTACGCACAGAAAGGAAATGTTTGTCACCATGAATATGGAATATTCCCTCAAATCCTCCCAGAAGGCTGTTTATTACGCACAGAGCTTCGGCTTGAGATTAATGAGTGCGGACATTTATTCCGACTCTCGTTCCGTTACCTGGACAATTTAAAAAGCTAACGATGCCGTTCATCGTGGTGATAAAGCATTTTGCCTCAAAGTGTCACATTAGGGCTAATTTGCAAGTAAATCAGTGCAGTGTTTATTTTCCTGGCCTTTTATTCAGAAACAAGGAGAAATTGTTGAGTGCTCTGAATAATATATTCAACCTTTCTGTACCAGGATGCCAGGAGCGGAAAACACAATGTTAAAGCCCCACGTTGTACTTTAACCAATGTTAAACTCCAGCAGCTGTAACTCTCCCGTCCTCCTCCCAGGCGTCCAGCCGGGTGTTGCGGAGGATGACCTCCCTCCCCTCCAGGAGCCAGTCTCCCGGCTGCGGCACCGCCGGCACCGTCTCCCCCTCCCGTATCTCCCTGCGGACATCCCAAGGCAGCACCTACGACTCCCCCATCCTCTCGGAGCCCAAGCCTCTGGCCGCCGTCTTCCCCGGCACCACCATGCCGCCGTCCTGCCCCTCGCCGACCTCTCCGGCCGACGCCACACAGGCCCTGGGCAACGGGGGGGGCGGCGGGATGGGAGGAGGCGGCCGCCTGGGCTCCACGCTCTCTCTGGTGGAGGGAAGGGCCTTGATGGGGTCCCCGCTACGCGCGGGAATGACGGCGGTGCCTCAGCACTACGGCTCCACGCTGCCCAGGCAGAGCCAGCCGCTGGCCTACGGAGCCGACCCGTACGGGCTGTACCAGAGGAGCGTCCTGCCCCGGCCCGACAGCCTCATAGGTCAGTGTCACGGCTCTGATCACTGCTCTTACAGACATACGCGGGCAGTTCTGGCATTAAATAGGCAAACAAGACTTACATTTACCACCATGCCATGCATTTATGAAGTTTACATTTTACAGTTTACAAGTTTACATTTAGTGATCATCAGTAATCAAAGTGAAGGCTCCCGGGCTCACTCTCTGTGAGCAACATGCTCCAGGCGACTCACGTTTGAACCCACTCCACAGACTCCACAGCTCTGGAAATTCCCTGTTGACATGATAGTAAACACTCATTTAATGTCAACATTTATACGAAATTGTAATTTAAGCTAGGATCAAATGGTAAATAATTCCCAATCGATCAGTTATTGGAGTGTATAGTATATAGTGTACATAGTTTGATATTGTTGTACACTAAGGCATGAAAGATGCACAAAGTGTCCATCATATTATGTTAGAATAGACAGTTTGTCCCATGAGGACTGAGCAACCAGCTCACGAACAGGAAATGCTGTGAATATTTGTAAAGTGTTCCTCAAACACGCTGCTTGTCAGTGGAAGCAGCCACAGACTGGACACAGCTCCTTGTTGATTTCATAACCTTCGCTGTGTCTGGGGAGAGTTGACAGAGCAGATTTAATATTGGTGCATGCAACACTTACACTGAGCAGGAACTCGCAGTGTCTCGCTTCGCTGTGAAGCAGCGAGAATCATTAAACGAAGCTGCGTGTTGAACAAAACAACTTCAAGGCAAACTGCGAGCGCGGCAGGTGATTTTATCTGGAGCTGCGGCTCCGGGAGCTCATTTTATGGAGGGTTTAGAGGAATTATCTTCAGCACCGGCAGATGATGCGGCTGGGTTTGATATCATTTCATTTGATGCAGCCAGTATGAACATGGAGTGTGTGTGTGTGTGTGTGTGGGGGGGGGGTCTCCACCAGGTGAATGCTTTTAAGGCAGATCTAATTTCCATCTTGTCTGTGAAGCATCACTGCAGCCTGTGGTTCTGGTTTCACACAGGGAACCATGTCTCACTAACAAAGGCATGATGACTTTCACAAGGGCCGGCTGCTTGAGACAGCTGTGACTCTTGTGGCTGCTGCCAGTCTGCTCCTTGACCTACTGTACGCACAGGAAGTGAGCCCATAGGGAAGCGTGCATGCTGCAGCTTTTAAATGGATCTAATCATTTGTCATCACGGCCGTGGTGGCGTTGGAGCGTCTGGTTTTTGCAGGCTGCTGCGTAGCTCATGGAGGATTTAGTGTGGCGGAAGCGCTGCTGATGCTGCAGCGACATAGATTTATCCTCATCCTGCCCTGCGTCGCTTCACTAAGCCGCTTCCACTGACCCATATAGTGGTGTTCCTACCACAAAGCCCTGCAGAGCATCAGCGTGCGATTATCAGCCGACGCCACAGGAATCCTTTATTACGCCACAATCACAGGGGTCCAGTGTAGCTGTTATCGTTTCTTCCCATGACACGTCCATGTGTGATGTCAGCGACCTGTACATGCAGGAGGCAAAGTCAGACAACTGAATAAACTCCCTTCCACTCTCCAGCTGATGCTTTTCATCCTGCAGTGCTGCTAAGTGGCCTAATGTTTTGCCTAAACTGTTTGTTCCCAGTTATCCTGTGGATCCAGCATAATCCCAGATTACAAGAGGGAGTCAAGCAAGAGATGGATATACTGTACGCGATTAGGCTGTTAATGCTGTTAATGATCTGTGGCACTGTGACGTGCAGTAGACGTGACGTACGTCTGGAAGCTGCGAGGTTTCTGCACCAAGCATCAAAGTTTGAGTCGAATCAGCATAAAGAAGACAGTGACAGTTAATACGATTGTTAGTGAGTGATTCCAGAAGATAGAGATTATATTACAGTAAAGGGTAGATTAAATCAAAGCATATACATTATACATATTATATATGGAATCATGTCTTTAATTGCAGTTTAAGTAAACATAATGAACAAAGTTGAAATGGTTAAACATTGACGCTAAGATTGTTAATTTCAAATTAATATACATAAATAGCTGCTCTAAGTTAAAATCAATAGTTACTGTATCTTCTAATGTTAATGATGAAGGTTAAAGGTGAAGACACAGTTTTGTTTTTGTGCTGAAGGAACGATCTTGGTGATAAGAGACCTCGGTGCAAACCAAGCAGCGAGCTGCAGGAGCAAACGGCTCCTGGTCCTCAGCTCCGAGTGCAAACTGTGCCTCTGCTGCTGACGGGGCCCCCCTCGCGCCCCCAGGCCTCTTTATAATTGGAGTGCTCTTTGAACTGATCTGCTCAGTGATGGTGGAGGGAGAAACCCTCCGCTCGGCCTCTTTGACTCGACGATGGCGCCTGCGGCAGATTCCCGATGACCACAGTCCCCGTGTCCTCTTAAGAGCACGACAACAGCTGTGACGAGCGGCCCTTCGACTGGAGAGAAGCGCCGTCCGCTCCGTCTGCTTCACCAGTCGCGGAGCCGTTCCAAGCGTTTTCCTTTCTCGCTGCAGGGCTCCACAGTTCCTACGCCAGCCACGTGGGCCCGCTGGACCCAGAGCTGAGGGCGGCGCTGTCTCCAGACTGTCACATGACGCCAGTGTTCGATGAGCGCGCCTTCCACAGCCCCCTGTTCCACAGCCCCACGCACGAGCCCCAGGGCTTCAACACCTCCAGCACAGGTACTGCAGGTGTTAGCTGTTAGCATGTAGCGTCACAGGTCCTCCTGCTGCCGCTTGGGCTTTAGTTGAGTAGCATTAAGTAGTGGAGCATTTACCACTTTAAAAAGTATTCTCCAACTGTCACTAGAGTCCTTTTAGTCTGAAACAAAGGCACTAATTGATGAAACCCATATAATTATTACCGATGCGGATGGACACATTTCACAACAATTTTAATGAAAGTGCGGATTTCGGACTTTTATTGTATAAAATTGCTCAAACAATCTGATCTTTGACGGCAGCGTCGCCTCAGGAGCCTCTGTTCACATCAGCGCCAAAGATCCTTTATCTAAAATCTGTGGTGGAACTGGTTTAAAAGCGCAGGAAGTGTTGTTATTATCGCTCCCTGAGGTCAGATCGTAATTAGGCGCAGGCCTTTCATGTGCCGTGCTGCGCTTTAATTGAAGCTTTTGCAGAGTGATTTAAAGCTGAAAGTTTGATGGTGGAGGATGTAAAGATGCGCCTGATTAAACCCGTTCAGCGTGTGAGACGTCTGCGGTTTAACTGGCTGTTAAAGCCCTCACACAACGTGTTGCTTCCCATTGTTACGTGACCTTAGATGTGGTTTGGTTGTCTTTGTAAGCTGCAGGAACCCGTTTTGTCCGGTTTCAGGTATGGAGACGCTCCCCAGGACCACAAGCCATTGCGGCACGCTGCCGTACCAAAGAAGCAGCAGCTACGGGCTCAGCTCTGCAGGTCTCTACGTGGACTCCTACAGGGTCTCTGGTGAGCCTGTCTTCTCCCACCGACACTCGGGCCTGGTGGACCGGGTCGCTACGCGCACCCCGTCCATTGAGAGCATCCATAAGGACCCCAGGTATCTCGCACCCCGTCAGCCGGACGCACCGTTAAACCAGTGGCCTCCCACTGATGCGCATGCGCTTTCCCTCAGAGAGTTCGCCTGGCGTGACCCCGAGCTGCCGGAGGTCATCCACATGCTGCAGCACCACTTCCCGTCTGTCCAGGCCAACGCCGCCGCCTACCTGCAGCACCTGTGCTACGGAGACAACCGGGTGAAGGTGGAGGTGAGGTGGAGCGACTCGAGGCTGCTTCTGTGCATGACCTCCTACTGTATGTCTGCATTGTGTTCTCGGCCTACTCTCAGATTACAGGGTTTGAAATCTAACGTGACTGTGGAGCTCAGAGCTGCCAAACCCTGAGCCAAGGCGCCATCTGCTCCAGCGAAACGTGAAGCAGCGCTGGTGCCAACGGCGCCTTCGCTCCGTCACACTGAAGCGCAGTGCGCTCACGCTGCGCTCTGCCGCGCGTGCGTTAAATGACTCGGCGAGGTGCGGCTAGCGGCGTTGGGTTCGCTTGGTGATGTGCTTTCAATTAGCCTCCGGAGCAGGGCTGGACTCACGCCTGCTCATTTAGCCACAACCAAACGTTTTGTGTGACGGTTTGAAGACGGGATCAGAGACGAGCAGGGCGCGTACTGTATGTGAACGCACCACAGCGACTCCTTCCAGGTTTTATTTCCAAATATTTGACTGCAAAGTCATTGCTGCGGGTTATTACTGCAGGCTTTTACTTTCAAATAGGTATTAAAATGAATTTATTTTTTACTCCTTTGACTTAAAAATTGAAAGTCAACAACCAAAGAACAGGAAAATCACATGTTTAATATGATTGTATATTTAGATTTGACAGAATTCTAAACAAACCCCAACTCAACAATCACTCCGCTTCGAATTTGTAAAGAATAAATTCTTTCTGCATAGAAAGACACTGCAGCTCTTTGTCTTGGCCCAAAGCAGCCGATTTTAACTGATTGCAGGTGGTTGAAAAGCAGAAATTCCTTTTACTATGAACATTTCATGTTTGAGATCCTCAAATCACATAGATTTCATTGGAATCTTGTTTCAGGTGTGTCACCTGGGCGGGATCCAGCACCTGGTGGACCTGCTGGATCACAAGGTGGCTGAGGTGCAGAAAAGCGCCTGCGGAGCCCTGAGGAACCTGGTGTACGGCAAGGCGACCGACAACAACAAGGTGGCGCTGAGGAACTGCGGCGGCGTTCCCGCTCTGCTGCGCCTCCTCAGGAAAACCACCGACAACGAAGTCCGCGAGCTGGTCACTGGTACGTCCACAGGTTTAGTCTAGAAGCGAAGCAGAACACTGATTGTACTCACTTTCATTCAGAATAGTTTGTTAGAAATCCCGCACAAATGTTCAGGATTCCAAAAACTGTCTGACTCAGCAGAAAACCAGCGGGTCAGATGGAGAGCCCTGTTTTGTTCCTGTAAGAGTCGGCTGAAACCACAGCAAAAAATGAAGCTGTAAATGTGAAGCGTGAGCACTACTGCTCTGTGCAGCGTGTGGGTGTGAGCTGCTAGCGAGGCCCGCCGGCCGCCTGGCCAGCCGCCGGCTCGCTGGCTGAGCATCGGGCTGACGGGCTGTCTGGCTGGCTGGCTGTGTATTAATCTGTGCATCGGCTGTTCTGTGGGAGGTGAGAGCGGCAGCGGCTTAAACAGTCCGTGTTGACAGAACGGATCCGTGCACAGTCCTCGGGACAGATGCTCAGATAATGTGCTTTGGAAACAGGATGCTGCTGACAGCTCCCAGCCTCAGCACATGCTGGTTGGTACCAGGAGGTATGAGGCTGCTCATACCGGGGGGGGGGGGGGGGGGGTTTAGGCTCAGGTCTGAATTTCAGTTAGGAAAGGCTGAAATTCATCCTCTGGTAAAAGCAGGATTACGTGCATGTAACACACTTTGTGTTTCAAACTGATGACACAAGTGTATTTTTTAAAAGATCAGTGTTTAATGTGTAGTTGTTCTGAAAGTTTTCCCCTTTGTTTCATTCAAAATTTTAGTGTTTAATGCATTAAAATCAAAGCTACATTCATTTATTACTAAATTCATTACTAAACAGATGTTAAAGACAAAAATTGAAATGAAAGACAGGCCTAAGTCCAGGTTAGAGCGGTTGTTAGATGATGATTAGATGTAATCAGGCGTTTCACTCTTCAAATACTCATCAGATTTCACTTTGTCCAAGAACTGAAATTGGAAGTTTCCAGTTTCTGCTTAAATGAATTTGGTCTTGAAGGAGGAAGGCAGTAAGTTGAAAGGAAAGGAAAGGAAAGGAAAGGAAAGGAAAGGAAAGGAAAGGAAAGGAAAGGAAAGGAAAGGAAAGGAAAGGAATTGAATTGAATTGAATTGAATTGAATTGAATTGAATTGAATTGAATTGAATTGAATTGAATTGAATTGAATTGAATTGAATTGAATTGAATTGAATTACAGGAATGAACCAAATGCTGGACTCTTTCCAGCAGTTGGTGAGTCTGCTGGTTCAAATCTAGTCAAACAGCCATCAAGCTCCAGTTGTGCAACTCTAAAGAGTTACTCAGAACTGATGGCATGGCATTTACCGGACCCCTGCCCTCCAGGCGTCCTGTGGAACCTGTCCTCGTGTGACGCAGTGAAGATGACCATCATCCGTGACGCTCTGAGCACGCTCACCAACACCGTGGTCATTCCACACTCGGGCTGGAGCAGCGTGTCGCACCGAGAGGAGCACAAGGTCAAGTTTCAGTCGTCGCTCCTGCTGCGGAACACCACCGGCTGTCTGAGGTGAGACACAGACCGGACCTTGGTCATGGATCGCAGCCGCCATGACTGTATATCACACATTTATTACATGAATCACACGTTGAGCGTCTCGTCGTGGTCAGAACTGTCCCAAACTCGCATACGTCTTAATAGGAACGCTCTGACAGAGCTCCTCACCTCCCCAACCTGCTGAGCTACGGGACGAGCTGTCAGCTCATCATACGGATTCTCTTTTTGAAATGCAACGATGACGTTTGGATTTATCGCTCGTCTGTGTTGCTGTTTTTCTCACTGCTTTTCATCTTAATAACTGTAAAGCCGCCGCACATAATCACAGTAGTAAAATCCACCAGTAAGCACCTCTGTAATGGAGATGATATGCAGCTGAGCTCACCGCCCTGTCTGTGTCTTAAATGTCAGTATGAATTCATGGTCATGATTGAGGGGACTGTTATTAGACTTTTTGTGAGACTTGGTTTAATTTTACTGAGCAGACGCCACCAGGTAGCGGTGACTCAGCTGCCAAATGGAGCTTGGACGCAGCATCTGCTGAGGATGTTTGATGACTGTGCTTTGAAACTGGACTTGATTGGCTGAGAACAGCTCTAAACCACGTTCCACCTGCTGAGCAGAAACGCCCCAGTTAAAGTCTGCCTGAGATGAGAGGTGCCATCGTCGTTTAGTGAGTCCAGGTGTGAAACACAAAGTAGGTCTAAACATTTAAACGAGTCTTTACTTTCAAAGCAAATAAATTTTAATGAAATCAGCTGATTGGTTGAACCTTTAAGCTGGTGATGATCTGTCTGATCTAAGAGAGTTTGTCTTTCTATGCAGACGCCTCCCGCGTTTTTGTGCATTCATACGGACCGAGCCTGTAGACTGATGGTACAGAAATGCATTGTGGGAGTTCAGTGCCGTTGTGCAGTCTTCTCATGTCAGCTCCCCGTTAGCAGCAGCTGAAGGTTCCTATTGGAGGATCAGCTTCTCCCTTTACTGTATCCAGGCAGGTTTGGAATTCCCCCACCCTGTGGGGGAATTCACGCACTGCACCTCAACTTTGAAATACTGTGTGTGCGTGTGTGCGTGTGTGTGTGTGTAAGGAATCTGAGCTCAGCCGGGGAGGAGGCGAGGAGTCAGCTGCGTTGCTGTGAAGGTCTCGTTGACTCGCTGCTTCACATCCTCAAAGCCTGTGTCAACACCTCCGACTACGACAGCAAGGTGCTGCAACACAAACACACGCACTGTCATTCTTGTATCACACGTTCAACCTTAACACAACCCTGATGCGGTAAAACAACAACCACCATTCAGTTTACCGCAATTTACCTTGTGGACTGAACAGATCACAAGACATCTGCTGATGTTGATGTCTCCCAGAGGATGAACCCTGATGTACTGAGATTAAATACGAAAATTAAGGCTTTATCTTATATAAAAAATGACAAATTAATCATGACACTCTTTCTCTTCTGCTTCTACAACAACTATAATCCACTTGGCGTCTGAACAACACTTGCTGTTCTGCCTCAGATCGTAGAGAACAGCGTCTGCACTCTGAGGAACCTGTCGTACCGGTTGGAGGTGGAGATGCCGTCCTCTCGCCTCCTCGGCAACCAGGAGCTGGACACGCTGCTGGGCTTCTCCTCCCCAGTCAAGGAGCTGGACTACCTGTGCTGGGGCAAGAGGAGGCGGGGCCGGAAGCGTGGAGGCTGGCCGGATGACAAGGTACCGTACCAGCATTTAGTCGAATTCAGGACTGTTTGATGCTACCGGCTGCAGGACCACATCTCAATCTTGTTTATTAGACAATCAGTGAAGATCAAGCTGGACTGTCTTTTAAGCCATGTTAGTGTAGTCGCTTGGTCAGTCAGGAGATTTACCTGCACAGGGAGGCTAACTGTGTCAGGCTCTTTTTTGTGGCTGGTGTGTTCCGTGCAGTGGGACGGTGTCAGCCCCATCCCAGGCATCTCCCAGTCTTTGAGGGGAGCAGAGCTGCTGTGGCACCCGATGGCGGTGAAGCCATACCTCAACCTCCTGGCTGAAAGCTCCAACCCTGCCACGCTGGAGGGAGCTGCTGGGTCCCTGCAGAACCTCTCTGCTGGGAACTGGAAGGTGAGAGTATGTCTTTAAGCTGCAAAAGCTGCTTCTGAAATGTTGTGCGATCAAGCTGCGCCTGTGTCCAGTTCTCGGCCTACATCCGAGCAGCTGTGCGTAAAGAGAAAGGTCTGCCCATCCTGGTGGAGCTGCTGAGGATGGACAACGACCGGGTCGTCTGCTCTGTGGCCACGGCCCTCCGCAACATGGCTCTGGACGGGCGCAACAAGGAGCTGATAGGTCTGAACTCACACAAAATCTGCTGTGAAAGACACCAGGAACAAGTCACACTTTTTTATGAGGCCACAGTTATTCACCAGTCTGTTCACTGCAACTAGACTAAAGTTTGACAGCACACTGACACCCTGTGGACACCATTTGTACTGAGGGAAAGAGAAACCTTGTAGCAATAGAATCATCACCTCAACATCTCAATAACTCTCTACTCAGCTCATAATCTTAAGCTTCTCATCACAAAACAGCAGAGAATCACTGATTGTGGAGCACTTAGATATTGACATTTGTGATGACAGTACAATAACATGGACAGAAATAGACTGCAACCTGTTCTCCTCTCAGTCCCTTTACCCCAACCAGACGAGGAAGATGTCTGCTCGCCCCGAGACTGGTTCTGCTGGGGGTTTCTTTTGCCAAAGGAATTTGTAGGATTTACATTTGGATTCTGGTTTAGTGACTGAGATGAAAGTTGATCTATTGTAAATTGAAAATAGAATCTAAAAAAAAGATAAAATCTTATGGTGTTTGAATCTCAGCATTTCCCTAAGATTAAATAAATTCAGTGCCAGATTGTACAATGGACACGAAAAAATGTAACCCACAAAATAGGATCTACATAGAGGACGCAGACGTGGAACTACAGCCGTCACTCTGAGGTTTGTCTCCTCCTGCAGGAAAGTACGCCATGCGGGACCTGGTGAACCGGCTGCCCGGCGGCAGTCCCACCGTGCTGTCAGACGACACCGTAGCGTCCGTCTGTTGCACTCTGCACGAGGTCACCAGCCACAACATGGAGAACGCCAAAGCCTTAGCCGACAGCGGCGGCATCGAGAAGCTGGTGGACATCAGCAAAGGACGAGGGAAAGGGTAGGAGGACCGCAGGACGCTCTGGAAACCAGGTTTCAACAACTGCATCTCTTGTTACTGTGATGAAAGTATAATGGTTTGGTTACAGCTACTCCATGAAGGTGGTGAAGGCAGCAGCTCAGGTGTTGAACACACTGTGGCAGTACAGGGAGCTGAGGACTCTGTATAAACAGGTGAGGAACAGCAGACAACCCTGGTTAACGCGGGTTTGGCACTGTCTCACATGTTAACTTGCTGTGAACAACACGCAGGATGGATGGAACTACACCCACTTCGTCACTCCCATCTCCACCCTGGAGCGAGACCGCTACCGTTCTCAGCCCACCCTCCCCACCAGCCCCCTGCAGATGTCCCCCGTCATCCAATCAGGTGAGCGCCTGCCGCTGAGCTCGACCGGCTGCCGTGCTGCATCAGAAGCTCACGAGGCTGTTCCCCCAGGTGGTAGTGCCACGTCGTCCCCGGCGATGCTCGGGATAAGAAGACACAGTTCAAACTATCAGAGGGCACAGTCATCTATGCAACTCGACACGTATTATGGAGACAACAGTTTACACAAACAGCCGTACACAGGTTCGTGCTTGTTAGTAGGTTTAACTTATGCTCCAGGAGCTCGAGTCGCATGTGTATTTTCTGCCTCAGGGTCTGAGAAGAAAACCCCGTATTTCATTGGGACCTATTCTTCTCAGTCAGGAGAGGATTTGAGAAGGTCTCAGGTAAGAAGACTCAACCAGAAGAGAAAATACATACTAATGTAAACAGAAAGTAATGAATCAGTATTGTCTTCCAGCACCCAGAGCCATTCTACGATGAGCCCAACAGGAAGAACTACAACAACTACAGAATGTACCTGTCGTCCCCACAAGACTACGGAGAGGAGCGGTACGAGGACGAGCCTGTCCAGCTGACGCCGTCCTCTCCCGACCGCTACGCCACCCAGTCACTGCGATTCAAAGCCAACACCAACTACGTGGACTTCTACTCCACCACACGGAGGCCTTCCAACAGGTCGGACAAGTTCACCGGCTCCCCCGACTCCTGGGTGTAGGAGCCACGTGGACGCCGCGTGTCTGTGTGGGGGTTTGCTGTGGATGAGGACGCATGTGAACGTGTGCATCTGTGACCAGGGCTCTGTTCACTGCGTGCAGCGTTTGACTAAGTCAGACCATGTACACAACAGTGCGGCTAAATATCAACACTAATATATGCTACCAAGAAGTTCAGGTGCCAGGTACAAACAAGGTGCAGAAATCTTTCAGGTCAAATTTTATTTTTATAGGTCACCATCACAAATTTGCTGTAGCGTCGTCCTATAATCACGCCACACTCTGCCTGCTTGGCCTCCAACTGTTCCTGCATCAGCTGGAAGTGGAGTCCTGGCAACTAACCTTGAAATGTTTGCTACTCATTCAAAAAGCTTTGCCAGTTCTAAGTCTGCACTTTATTTCTACTCATTCTCACATACTGATGGCAGAGCTCACCTAACTTGACCAAACGAGCCGGGAATCAAACCACACCGATCCCACGACTGATGGACAACCGCTCTACCTCCTGAACCACAGCCACACCGGTGAAACCAGAGGATGGACCTGAGATTTGTAAACAAGTTTCATCAGTATAAAAGCTTTTTGGATGAATAGTCAAACATTTCAGCATTTTACTACCGTACCTGGTTGAGTGAGGACCAGTGACCTGGTATATTCTAGCTTCTGATTGGCTGAACACACCTGATCCACATGGAGCAGCGCTAGTTGATAACAGGTGGAGCTAAATATCCCCCACACTGGGAAGATATGAGTCTAAAGTGTCACCCCAACATATAAGCTTCCGTCACAGATACTGTTTGGAAAAAGAATCTATGCATGTCGCTCTAAAACCAGAACCAGTGTTTTATCTGCACTGTTACGTACATGGACTCGACGGAGAGCAGCACAAAGACGAGCTTGATCAAAAGGTGAGAAACGCAGACGCCCTCACGTTGTTGTTTACCAGCGTATTTAACGTCAACTGATTTCATTTTCTCAGCAGTAAAAGTGTGCAGTGTGTTGGCTTCATAACATGAATAGTGTCCGCCAGCATCATCTCGAATATGAGAGGAAAGGAACCTATTGAAGCTGAGCAGGGTGTAGAAAGGCACCGACACCTGGGACAAGTAGTCCTCCAGGGTCCGTCCCTGCACTCGCTGCAGGAAATCAAAGTACTTTAGAACTTCAATCACAGAGTTCGGTGTAAATCCAACCTTTATTTGACCCAGGTTTGGTGGGAGCGTCCTCACACTGGGAACCTTTAAAGACTCAGAGGACTGAGGATACGTCTGTGACCTTTTACATAATGTTGGGCAAACGTGCAGTAACCATAAAGTATGTGAAATATGTGGAAACCTGTGAATCTCTATCTGTACAGACACGATGGTTGAACTGTCCTGTTGCATTGTTGTATTCAATATGTAGAAGTTTACATGTGATCGTGTGAAGACGACTTTTCTATTATTTATGGATTCTTTTTTTATTCATTTCCTTGTGACCTGACCAAAATGCCCCATGTGTCTGTTCTGTCCACAACTGATGATGATGACAATGTGCAATGTTACAGAGGGAAATTCTATGTATAGGGATTAAAGATTATACAACCAGACACTGCAAAGTTGTGACTTTGTAAACAGAATAGATTTTAAATAGATATATCTTTATTAGCTTTAATTAGGCATATTCAGACGATAAAGCAGACACAGAACCAAACATGATGAGGTAAATGCGTGGCGTATAGAAGTCTTCCCTGAGCATGCCTTTAACACATGCACCTACATTCACTGACTCAATGCTCAGTTCACCAAACGATGAAACACCTAAAGGAATCAGCTGATGGTCAGGCCCAGAATCCTGAAGCTGCGTCGGCAACTGGAGTAAAAAACAAAAGAGCCGCTAAGATAAGAATGCAAACACATGCTGAAGCGTGAGTAAAGCAGCTAACTCCTACATGTAACTGGAGGGTTCCAGGTTCTTCATGGGGTTCTATTGAACTGCGTGTCTGACTGACACACTTCTCTGGGGTTTCTGATGTGATATTTAAAAAATATATATATTTTCATTGATCATTTGAAAGAACATTCGTCGGTCTGTCTCATGTTTTGAAGGTCTCTCATCAGGAACTTAAGCGAACTAAGTGCAGAACATAGATCTATAGGAGAACCTTTACATACAGGCACGTATCACTGCAGACGCCGTCCTCTCAGGCCAAGGAGCATCTGATTGGCTGGTCAGTGTCCCTGCAGACCTGCGTCACAGCCCACTGCTATTTACTAATCAAAGACAGTAAACAAACAGAAATCTATGGAAGAAATGGAATAATCGGTGCTTCTATTACATTATAGAGTTCACCTCACCATCTGACATCAACTACCATGTGACAGTCTACACTTTCTACATCTACATTCATGATGACTGTCACCTGCAGGAAGGCATCGACATAACTTGGAGAACAACACAAATGCAACCTGGGCATGTGTGGTGTCCATAAGGAATCATTCTTTTCGGTTGGTAAAATATTAGATTATTAAATTCTTATAATACAAACTAGCTGAGAAAACATAGAGCTGCAATCATAGATGATGAAATAACGCAGTAAGTGACCTTAACAACACCTAAATGTCTAATCTGTATCTTAATGTCTAAGGAGGAATTCATGAATTGGGATGTTTTTAATGGAGGTTTGTCCAACAGGAGGGAGGGGGGTGGGGGGGTCATGCGCTGCAGAAGGAAGGAAGCTTTCATGAGACGCCGAAAACTACAACTGCTATATCTATTTTCAGGTTTCTGTCTACGGGTCAGAGTCAGGTGGTTCGGATCACGGGCCGAACTCGCCCGCGTGGGCTCAGTGGGCGTAGATGTTCCCGGCTCGGATGATGCCGCTGATGGGGGAAGACAGTGGGTGGTGGCCTGGCCGGATGGGCTTCGCTGCAACACAACACACAGCATGGTTTACTTCCACAGCTTCACTCTCCATCAGAGGTTCTGGGTCCTAAGCGCTCACCGATCTGTGCAGAGAACCCCCTTCTGGCCATGTTCTTGGCCCGGACGGCCTCTTTGATGCGGTCCACCTCCTGCTGGTACCGCTTGCGGTCCCTCATTGCGTTCTCCTTGGCCTCCTTGAGGGCGTTCTCCAGGGCCTTGACTCGTTCGGCCGTGGCTCGAAGACGCTTCTCCAGCTTGGGCAGCTCACAGCGAAGGTCTGCGTTGTCTCGGACCAGCTGAGTCAAAAGTCATACGTTTGACTTGAAATGCATCATTTTACATATTACACTACGGACATTGTTCTGGAGTAAAGGATCTGAAAATCACCTGCTTGTGGACCTTGGTGAGCTGCTCCAAGTTGTTCTCCAGGAAGGAGATCTTCTGCTTCTGGGCCACGTGGCCGAGTCCCTCCTCACAGTCCAGCTCGGCGCTCTGGTGAAGCAGAGAGTCAGTGCAGAAGCAGCACCTTCATTTAAAGCAAAGAAAAACCTGCTGGACAGTCGGACGCACCTTCTTTACGCGCGTGGTGAGGTCCTGCACGAAAAGCTTGCGCAGGTTGTGAAGTGTCTGTAGTTCTTTGGCCTGAGAGGAAGAAACAATATCAAATATCAAACACACTGACACCATTCGTCGTTCAGTTCATTGAGTGCAATTCATTTTGGTCAGTTCTCTGCAGATGTGATGTGCATCAACATTTAATAAATCTATCTAATAAAAAAGCATCTTTGAGTTTGAAGCTACTGAAGCGGTTTGAGAGCGTCCGGCTCACCACCGTCTCCTCCAGGCCCTTCAGGTCCTCTCTGGCCTGTTCCCTCTGTTCACTCAGCAGCCTGCACAGAAAACAAGACAAAGCCTCTGATGCAGGTCATGAGCTACGCTAACGGAGGACTCCGGCGTGACCTGCACCCACATAAGTTTCTGGAGCTTTTCATCTTTGTCCTGCTCCTCAGCCTTCAGCCTGTCGTAGTCCGACATAAGCCTCTCCTGCTCCAGCAGCAGACCCTGATTCAGACTGTAACAGTGGGAGAAGAATTGATTTATTACAACATTTGGATGTGTTGTATATATATTTCTATATGATCCAGCAGACACAGAGCAGAACCGTCACAGCCCAAAAACTCCTAAATCTTTTCTCATTCTGACTTTGAAGTGACGAGTTCATGACTTTCGGGTACCAGGTTTTTCGGCCATTGAGCCACGCGTCACACTTCTCCTCCTCTGCGCTATGAGTAGAAATCAGACAGTGGGCCGTGCAGAGAACATCCTCAGGATTTCACAGACATGAAGACGGGTGACATTGGATTTCACCAGTTTAAACTGCATTCTACGGCCGCAGTGCACGGTCTGAACTCTGCATGTGGCAGACAAGCTCAGATTTCATGTTTTTTTTAGGAATGAAAACTTCAATCAAGGCAGATTAAAACCAGTGGAGCTCAAGTCGGGCAGGCTGAAAGCAGAGGTCTAACCAGAGGTTTCAGAGCTTGGGGATGTACTGTACAGTAAGCTACATCGGGAACAGTGTGCGAAATAGCAGCTGGTTCTAAATCGTCTGCCTCTGAGTGTTTTCATCCATGGAGGTGAACCAAATTCTCCAGCATTAATTCAAGGCTTCACCTCTGCTTCACATCTTCCAACCAAGTGTGAGCAGCTCCTGCTTGTATTTAAACGAGCGTATAACCAAAGCCTTGGAGTCCTGGCCATCTGCGTCATGGAGACACGCACTACATCTTAGCTACGACTCTTCACCCAGCTCATCACCTTTTTGACCTGTTGCCCTCAGGTAAACGAAGCAGAGCCACTCAAACAGACACCGCACAGTTACACCACCGCCGTTAGCAAAGCAAAGCAAAGAATGAACTGAAGGAACGTCCTGATCAGGATGAATCTGACCACACTCATAAGGGCTGATGCAGACCCAGAGCAGCCAAGCACCAAACCACCTGCTAACCTACTGCTACTCTGTGTCTAACGGTTACTTCTGCTTGTGCAGCCTTAAACTGTGCCTGTTCACTGTGTCTACATTAGCGTGTTTGTTGCCTCTCAGGCTACGCTACAGTGCAGGGTGTTGATCCTCACTCTGTGAGCTCGTCCAGCATCCTCTGCTTGTCCTCGATCTCGTCTCGGAGGCGGCTGAGCTGCTTCTGATGAGCCTCCCGGTGGTTCTCCAGCTGCTCCCCCAGAAACGACAGGACAATAATAAAACCACACAAACTGACTGCTCATTGTCCAGCGTCACGTTCTTAAGGTCACCTTCATGTCCTCGCCTCCGTTCAGCCTGCTGATGTCTGCTTTCTCCTTCTCCTCTCCCAACACCTCATGTCTCTTCTCTGAAAAAAAAAAGTTACAATCTAGCTCGATAAGCAGCTTAAATAAAATATGAGGTGAGCAAAGAATCATTAAGATAAATAAAATACATTTTAATTCCTCACTAATAGCCAAAGTTATCCTTCAAAACAAAATACATGAAGTTGAACCAAAAACAGCCTTGTTTCTGTTTTGAGACGTTCACTGAAGCCTGATTTATTTTGGGCTCTGCAGGAGGAGCTGACCGTGAGCTTGCAGTTTGGCGAGTTCCTCGGTCAGAGCATCCTGACTCTCCTCCAGATGCCTCTTCTTCTGCTCCATGTTCTGCATGTAGTCGGTCAGAGACTTGATCTTGGCCTGATGCTGCACACAGAGGAAAGTACTGATGCCACCAAACGTTTCAGAGAAGAATGCTCAGAACTGACACTGGAACTAAATACTGAGTATAGTAGTGATCTGTAATATAACATTTGACTATTAATGATATTTTTATTCTATTGACAATAACTATAACAATACATACGGGCTCTGGCATAAAATGTGTATGCCTCTCGCCCATAGCCAGCTGGGTTAGGCTCCAGCACCCCCGTGAACCCCGCAGTGGGAATAAGCGGCTTAGAAAATGGATGGATGGATGGAATTAAAATTAGGCAACATGACAGACGGACTTTATCGGGTTGCATCACGGTAACACAGCTCTAAGATTTAACTCAACCTAGGGCGCCCCCTGGAGGCGTTGCACCCTGAAAAGCAATGCTGACAAAGCGGAAGATCTACATCATCTGCATACAGGAGAAGAAACAGGAACGTTCGAAAGCCAAAGACATCTGAGGTGGATATAAAGTATTACTGTGGAACAACTACGGCTAGAAATGGTGTAGTGCTATGAATCAAATCCACTACTGGAAGAAATCAAACTGAGGACCGACACTGAGGTGTTTCTCTTAGTGGTTGTAGCACGTTAGCATGATGGACCTCCAACTGATACAGCTGCACAAAGAGGAGCTTGGAGAAACATTAGCCCAGTTAACAGTCAACCCAGACCAAACAGTGTAGGACATGTAGCAGGATGCTTGGGATACTGTGGAAAAAACAAAAGCTCAGGTCCATGATCTCAGCAGGCGACACGCCACATGAGGACATGCCCATAGAACAGGGGTTGGCAAACTTGGTCCTTGAGGACAGCTGCCCCTGCTGGTTTTCCACCTCCAGTTCCCCAGTTACCGCTGATTACCTCGATCAGGTGTTTTCAGTCAGTCAGCAGCTGAAAAAGCTAACGGACACAGCTGATGAAGGTGATCAGGAGGTGGAGTTGGAAAACCAGCAGGTTGGTCCTCGTGGCCCTCGAGGACCAGGGTTGTCCAGCCCTGCCATAGAACCAAATGAAGAACAGGGAACAAGGCAGCGGACGGGCAGAGATGTGGCTCACGGCTGCAGTACCTGTGAGATGAGCAGCTGACAGGATGCCAGCTCCTTCTCATTGGCCTGGATTTTGCGGTGGGCGTCGGCCTGAGCGCTCTCCAGCTGCTTGCTGCGGTTGACCAGAGACTTGACCTCCGACTTCATCTTGCTGATGTAAAGGCGAGCGACGGTGAACTCCTCCTCCACAGCCGAGCCGTTCCACTTTGTGTCAGAGGACTGAGAGAGGAGGCGGGTTAGAGGGCGGCCGGGCCGTGATATTAAAAAGGTGGTGCTTGGTGTCGGTTCTCACCACGGCCGCCTTGGCGTCGCTGGTGCCAATGATGGCGCCGATGTCGCTGAGGTCTCGCAGCAGCAGGTTGAGGACCTCTGCAGCTCTCTTCCGCTGGAGGCCGCTCAGCTCCTGCAGCTGGTTCAGCTCCCTCTGCACCGCCAGTAGCAGTGCCTGCACAGACACAGTGCAGACACGCCAGCTCGCACGCGCCAGCCTGGCTAGCATGCAAGCCGGCTACGTAGCCTTGGCCCAGCTAGCGTCCCCAGCCCAGCTTGCGTGACCTCAGCTAGCATAACCTCGGCTAGCGTGACCTTAGCTAGCGTGTCCCCGGCCTGGCTAGCGTGACCTTGGCTAGCATGACCTCGGCTAGCGTGACCTTAGCTAGCGTGTACCCGGCCCGGCTACCGTGACCTCGGCTAGCTTGTCCCCGGCCCGGCTAGCGTGGCCCCGGCTAGCGTGGCCCCGGCTAGCGTGGCCCCGGCTAGCGTGGCCCCGGCCCGGCTAGCGTGGCCCCGGCTAGCGTGACCTCGGCTAGCGTGGCCCCGGCCCGGCCAACTCACCGTCTTGTGCTGCAGCTCCTCGCTCAGCTGCAGGTTGGCCTGCTCCTTCTTCTCCACCTCCTGGCTCTTCTGGTCGTAGTTGACGGCCAGCTCCTCCAGCGCCTGCAGCACCTCCTTCACCTCGTCCTTGGCCAGCTCGTTCTCCGCCTGCAGCCGGCACAGCTCCTCCTGGATCTTCTCGTAGTCACGCCGTGTGGACGCCAGGAGCTGGAAGTGCCACACGAACAGAGACTTCAGAAGTGACACATCGCCACAAACGGACGCGAGGCGAGCGGAGACCCACCTCGTCCTGGTCCATCATCTGCTCTTTGAGTTGCTCGGCCAGTTGGCTCTGTAAGTTGATCTCATCGTCCTGTGGGACACGAGCAGTTTGAATGTCATGTGAAGCTCAAACCAGAGCAGACAGGAGACAGATGTTCCTCAGTCCGACCTTGTTGTCCAGCTGTTTGTACAGCTTGCCAATGTCGTCCTCGTACTTCCTCCGCTCCTCCTCGTTCACTGCGACGCCTCCTCCGGCCAGCTGCAGGTTGTCGATGACGGGGGTGTTGTCGTACAGCTCGGCGCTCTTCTGTTCTTTGGAGCTCAGCTGCTCGTTCTCTGGAACGTTCTCGCCTGTGTGAGAACCACTGGTTAGGTTTCACTCACACACACCGGGTTTGTCTATATTTTGGTCTGATGGGCCTTATTTTTTTTTATTAGCACCACAGTAATATATTTAATATAATATGCTCACTTTCCCGCTCTCACTCTGTTATGAGCATGTTTTTTTATCATTTTGAACCAGAACTCCAGCAAACTGTCAAACAAAATAAAAATGTTAAAATAAAAAAAAAAAAATTAAATACCTTGGATGCATGAGTGAATGGGTTTAATGCACTAAGCAGCTGCACAGTTAGGTTTGCGCTGGTCTTTTTCACCTTTAAATACAGTTTGAGCTGTAAATGTCATCATCACAGGGTCCAAGTACTGTACAATATACTCAGACCCCTGCGTGTTGCTGTGGTTGGGACCGCTGATCATCTTCTGCTGACCCAAATGTAATATTTTAATCACATGTTGGTCTCAATGCTGACTCGAGCTGGAGCTACATGAGCAGCTAGAGATGAGTATGAGGAGGCTGGGCCTCAGTAGCCGAGTCAGCATGTTTGCGCGTCCACGTCATCTACAGCATGTGCAGTGTGGGAGCTAGAGATGCTGCAGCTGAGGAGGTTTGATGCTACGGAGGAGGAGGAGTGTTACTGCGCTGTCCTTCAAGAGAGAGGAATCGATAGCGGGTGGAGAGGCTTTAAATCACAGAGAGAGAGATAGAGGTGGGGATTGAGTGGTTACCATGCAACGAAGCTGGACAGATGGGAGGAGGAAGCGGAAGCAAATGGTGCAGAAGCAAAAACAGGCTCCTGTGTGTATATGGAATGTATTATTATTAGAGCTGGATTTACGTCCTGCTTTGATTGTTGTTGCCTCTCTACACATTTGTGGTGTGTGTTATCAGCCATCGTTCAGGTGAGTGCTGCTTGAACCTCACCGTTCCTCCAGCGGCTGAGTTCGGCCTCCAGCCTCTGGATGATGCTTTTCAGGCTCTTGTTCTTGTCCTTCTCCTTCTCATATTTCTTCTTCCACTCCTCAGCCGTCAGCTCCAGGTTCACTGACACCGTGTTCTTGATGGTCTTAGCTCTACAAAGATGACGTCACATCACTGTTTGTCTGTACACTGACCAGTTTAAAGTCAGACCCAGTAGAAGCTTCACTAATCTTTCTGATAGTTTCTTTCTGTGTGTGTTTGTGCTGCATCTTTTAACCCACCGTTGCTCTTTGTACCGTACCTCTGTCCGAACATGAGTGTGGACTTGGTCTCGGCCTCGTTGTAGATGGACGGGGAGCAGCAGATGATGATGGTGGTGCGGCAGTTTCCACCCAGGGAGTCCTGCAAGATTCGGGTCATCTTGCTGTCTCTGTACGGCACGTGGCTTTTCTGAAAAACAAAGGCGGGCCTGAATCTGTGAACGCAGCGTGGAGCATTAACGGAACGACGGGTCACATACGGTTCCCTCCGCCAGAGCAGAGATGACGTTCCCCAGCGCAGACAGAGACTTGTTGATGTTCTTGGCTTCATCCAGCACAGCTCCCTCCGCCCCCGTCTTACTGACCTGCAGGAACAGAGCACAGCTCACACATGCCATCACACACCGTAACACCACACGAGCCTTGGGCTCCCGCTCACACCGACCTTCTCGCTTCCTGCCAGGTCGACCAGGTACAGCTTCCCTGACAGCTTCTTCTCCGTCTCAACGTTTTCCTGCTTGATGTTGATGAGGAAAATGCTGTGACTGCGAGAGCTGTGCTCATTCATATCTAGAACACGATGAAGGAGACTTGTTAAACACTGACATCTGTCCAGAGCTGTGTTGGTCACTTATGCTTGCACTCTACAGACTCTGCTGGGGTATCGAACGTTAGCAGCCGACCCTTAGGATCAGAAATGTTTGACACTGGTTTACTTGTTGTTAAGCTCCTCAAACCAACTCTCATACAAGAAGACAAGAATACAACCACAACATTGCCACAATGTTGAGCCTGATTAGTGAGTGAAGAGACATGTTGTTCTAATCTAATTAACTGAGGGATATCATGGTCAGAGGAAGGAGGCACAGAAACTCGTACTGGTCACCGCTACATGTCGGTTGGCTTTGCCCTCATCGATGACGTCCATCACCTCCTCTGGACTGGACACGAAGCGCTCGGTGCAGCCCTGAGAGGAAAGAAGAACGAGCTCACTCATAACTACATGCCTGCAATAAGGTTTAAGACTCACACATATGAAGGGATTCAACACAAACTTATGTCTGGGTGAATCTAATTTCAGATTTCAGATTTTGCTTTGTACGACTTCTGATTCTGATGAAAAGCAACTGAGTCTTCATTCCTGCTGTTTGTTTATAGACTCGACTGCGTTGGGATTTCAGACCTAATGCGGCTGCGTGTCACCGGCCCGTGTGTCCTGCAGCTTCACTGACCTTGACGTACGGCACTCTGTTCTTGTCTTCATGCACAGACAGATTCGTTTTTGACACTGCAAAAACAAAGAAGACCCAACTCAAGTCATACTGTATTTGATCACTCATGTTCATATACGAGGAGTAGCAGCACTTGCCATCCAGCAGGTCTCTGATCTTGTCCAAGTAGATTTCAAAATAAGAGACCTGCGTAAAAGACAGAGATTTTATTGTCTCAAATAAAATAACATCAATGTTCTAAATAATGAAAAGCTCAAAGAATCAAAGAATGTGATGTGACTTTATGTCCAGGTCAGTGAGCGTGGAACCTGTGTGCTGTGAGATGCGTTCACACCTTGATGTGAAACTCCAGATTCTCATCCATGGAGTAGATGTGGTCAAAGATGTCGTGCGCGATGCGAGGGATGATTCCCATCAGCTGGGGGTCGTGCAGTTTCCCCTGAACACAACAACAGATACCTCACATTTTAAAACAGGGTGAATCTGGGCATCAGCATCTTTCTGTCTGACACGTTGAAAAGCTTTTGTTTCCTCGATTCTCAATCAGCGTGAGAGCGCGAGTAGATTACGAGTTTGAAGTAAGTCTGTTACGTCATGTCTGTTTTCTCTAATCCTCTGACTGGAGATGAACATGACAAATAAAAGTAAAGGATAGAAAACAATGTGATGATTTTCATATCAGTGAGACTGTAACTACTGTCAGGTAACAGCTTAGAAACACACCTCCATGGTGTGTGTCTTCCCAGAGGACGTCTGTCCATATGCAAAGATGGTCCCATTGTAGCCGCCCAGCACATCTGGAAACATAAACATGAAGACATTTAGTTTAGTTTACCTCAATGTGTGAAGCCTTAGAATGTTTCTACTCCACACTTTGTCACGTTGGGCTGTATTTATAATATTACAAACACATTGTTACTGTGACAGATAGAATACATCTGCTGATAAGCTTGTTATGTGAATAGAAAAGGATGAGAGCTGAGTGTGCTGAGGCTGAACGGCTGCAGGTTTCCCACCTTTAACGATCTGTTTGGCACATTGCTCGTACACCTGCTCCTGCGACGTGTTGGGAGGCAGCACGCGGTCGAACGCGTAGGGTTTTCCCTGAACCACAACGGCACAGGACACAGTGAGAAACAGACGTGGCACTGCAGCAGAGGACGTTTAGACCAAAACAAGAATCATGCTGAACAGTAGCAGAAAGACAAACAAATGGAGTTTAAATGCAACTGTTACTGTATTAAAAGTCATAAAGGAAGAAGGCAAAACTAGCAGGAGCTGTAAGAAATGTAAGATCAGTCAAGATTTTAACAAAACTAATTTTAACAAACAAAATAGAAATGTTCGATTTCACAATAATGTATATTGTAATAAATAGTTACATTGAAACAATGGATGCCTTCATTTCTTTTCCTAATGTAGACCAGTATTGTCAAATTCAAACGATTTTAAAAATATTGAGGATGTTATTTCACCACTCTGCACAAATCCCATGTGGTGCCCTGCAAATATTGACCAACCATCAGGAATCATGTAGCGATGACTTGCTAACTGTGGTAAAACACTGGATAAAAGCCTGGTACTGGTAAAATTCCTGGCACACTGGGATCAACTTCTGAACCAAAAGCCTTGCTGTAGCGACCAGGATCTCTTGGTCAGACCATCCGTCGTCCTCCGTGTCTCTGACGTCTCCTCGGGGGTAAAACCCTCGTTGCTGTGAAAAGCAGCTCTCAGCATCACCAGCAGAGAAACCACTGACTCAAACCCTTTCAGCTTGGACTTCGCCAAAGTGCTGCTGCTGATGGATGGAGGACACGCGGTGCTGACGAGCTGCTTGACCCAACAGAACACAAGGGATTGTGGGTGTCTGAGTCTCAGTTCACAAATCCTGAACTAAAACACAGTTATTTGTTTTTTATGTCATGACTTAGATACAGCTCCTACAACAAACTTAAACATTAATGGACCTGACACACGTTTTTTACTTAATATCAAATGAAACCGTCTCCAATAAAAGAAAACTTAACGCCAAGCCAAATCTCAGCCACATGACGCTAACCTAAATGATATCACAGCAGTACATCTAGTAGTAGTACTTTAGTCCATTTACATGTGCAGTTAAGTAAATGCAGCTCCAGACCTACTGCGCATCGTCCGCCTGCAGAGCTTTTGTTTTAAGCACACACATACGAACAGCGTTCAGAACACTTGCCGTTATGACCACGGTGTCATCGTCTTTGAATTTGGGGATGTACTTGTCTCCTCGGGTGATCTCGGCCTCGTTCAGGGGCCTGAAGCGGCACATCACTCGCACCCCGCACTCTGCAGCATCCACCATGGCTGCTGCCGACACTGGGCGACACGGGCACGACAGCAACAGGCTGGAGACCCGTCTGCCTGGAGCGGGGAGGTGCGCAAAGTGAGGCTCGGGGACCTCGAGCGGGCCTTGATGATTAGTCCTCAAACGGGGGCTCCGCAAACCAGGCGTCGCAAAAAGCGCGGAGCTTCTGGTTTCCTCGCTGCGGGAAGTTTCAGAGCGAGGCCCTTTGTCCGATGCGCAAAGCGTCCTTCATCCAAACCGAACGTCTCCTGCTTCCCACGGTTGCGCCATGATCGGACTCGGTCAACCGCTGCGCCGGATCCAGGTGAGGACGTGCGGCAAGGCCTCCCTCTGCAGCAGTGACGCGCAGAAACGGGTTGATGCGCGTCTGTTTGGGGCGGAGGGCAGGAGCGGCAGGCGCCGTCCGGTTCGCAGAAGGAGAGCCCGGAGGATGCGCAAAGAGAGCCGCCGCAGAGTAATGACGGGCGAGAAATGCGCGCTCCCGGCGCGATGTCACGGCGCGGCCCCGCGCCCTGCATCAGCACCACCATCACGAAGCTGCGTGCACGCGCACACTCGCACACTTACAGTGAGCCGTGCACGTTTCCAAGGAGCGGTCTTTCACCAAAGAATAAATTATAGATTGTGAAAGAGTTCATAAATATATTATACTGACGAAAACACAATGAGCAAAATTAAATTTTGTTTCAAAATGGATCAAACTTGACGCTTTATTTGTTTTACTGTTTTACTGCTTTAACTGGAAAACCCACATATGTGTTTAAGATCAACAACTACCGCTTTTCTAGCCCCCCAAATAGTCATTTTTCATTATATAAAATGCGATTAACTCCAAAACATTATTATGGGTCTTCAGTAAAAGTAGTTTGTTTTTTTGGGCATGTGTTGTCACGTGAATTACAGTATTTCAGACAATTAGCAAAGGTTGAATGGATTATATTTACAGTAAAAACTCATGAGTGCAGTGTGTGGTACTGTTGAGAATAGATGGGACTAGTCACAGCTGACCAAATTTGTCCGCATTCAATATTTGGAAAAGTGCAACACTGCAACCTTAAATTAAACCTAGATACTCATTGTCTGCTCATAATAAAACGTGTTCCTGCATGCGTCCACTAGAGGACACGGTGCAACAAGAAACTGACTGATGACTCATTAACTCTTCATCTTCACTCTAACTTCATCAGGCTCAGAAAACACACACGCTCACAGAAACACCTTCTTATTCAAGTAAGAGTGACCTGTTTTTAATATCTTAAACATCTGTGCAACATTGTTCAAAATGTTACATCACTGCATGACCTGTAATGTTCACAATATTTACAAAAAATGCTGCTTACATCAAACCATTAAAAAAGTCCAAACAATCTCAAAATAATGGACTCTGACAAACTATCCCTAGCCCACATTAATGCAAAACAGAAAAATAAACAAGAGCAATCAAGTGCACATCATACTTCACGCGAGTCTATTTTTGTAAAGTATATATTAGTGAGAAAATATATACTTAGTTACAGGTTGAAAAAAATAAAACACTGACAACAGAAAGGTGGAAGAGGGAATTGAAATTCAAAAAGCAGAAAAACAAACAAGCTCACTGGAAAACCCAAGAAATCAAAATCACACTCACAACACACAACCACAGGCAGAAGGAAAAATAGACTGCACAGACCATTTCAAACACAAGGATGCGTTGAACTCTTGACCACAAACATGAAACTGATAGAACAGATCCAAAACACATGGGTTCCCAACAGACACTGGGTTCCTGCATGTAATTGCACAAAAGAGGTGGAAGAGGCAGAATGAACTTTACCCAAAGAGTTCGAACGTCACATTTTTCCTCAACAACGTTACAGTAAAAACTCAGCGGAGGTTCTTAAAACCTGTGAACACTGGAAAGAAACGGACATTTTGAAACAGACGGATATGTTGAGTAGGAACTTTTCCACAGAGAAAAATTTGGCATTGCAAACAGAAGCGTTTGTCGTTTAATACTGATACAGATTTTAGGGCAAGAACAGTTATTTCAAAATGTGAGCGTTTTCCAGTGGTCACATAACACAAACATTACAGAAATGTCGGTGAAAGATTCCATCAGAAAATACAGTACAGTGTGTGCACATAGAAGATGCAAGGCTGAACTAGCGGAAGGGGCTGAGGCTCTTCTTCAAAGACATCTCTATAAGGAAAGTATAGCAAGAGTATGTCGAGGCCACAAATGACAAACTTTGGGCTTTCATAAAGTCGTAGATACGTTTCTGTAGTAGTGTTTTAATGTTTTAGTGAAAACAGGTAGAATACCTTTAGGAAGTAGTGAATGGTGCGGTTTGAAGGTTATTAGCAACTGTAGTAAATCAGTTCACTGACAAGTCAAAATAAATAAATGGGAGTTTAGCAGAAGTTGATGTTGGAGGTTTGGAAAGCGTGAAGCTGCTCTGGTTAACGGTTGTCGTGTGCTGATTAAGTAGTAGTAGAGCTACAAATAAATTATTACATTATGGCTGTGAATATTGACAGAAGAGACATTATTGATGCACATCACTGACATTATAAAAAGAAAATTGATACAGTCCAAGGTGTTGAAACCATTTCAAACAACCAGTTGCAGTGTTGCTAAGCAGTTGATCTTCGCCAATGACTGGAATATTGCACTTGAAGATGCTGTAGTGATTCAGGCTGTTTGTTGCTTTTGATCTGAAGCAGCAGCTGGGAGGGTTTGTGTGTTGATCCAGAGTTTCGCGTGCGTCACTGTCGACTTTCTGACCGACCTAGCAACAGTTTTCACGTTTGTTGCGTTACGACTGCATTTATCACCGTAAAACATAAAAGGACACTATCAGACATGCGTTTTCACAAACAGTGTGGCTCTTCACAAAGTTCATGACACTGTGATGCAAAAACAAGTAGCTCAAAAAGCCCCACTGTAAAACAAAAAAGTGTTTGTAAATGTTCACTTAAATAAAGAGAACATAACTGTAAAAACAAAAACTTACATATACACATATAAGGCTTGAGTTCTCAACTCTTGGTAGTATTATTGCCATCTAGCATATTTGTAAAGCTTAAAATAAATATGAAGTACTGTACATAAATAATTTACATTAATAAGCAAAAGAAAAAAAGAAACAAGGCCCCTAAATGTGAGAAATGCTTTCACCAAACTGAGTTAGTGTTCCTTTGTAATAACCTACAGGTTGGTTACTCTACCTAAAGCTACAGTTGTGACAAACAATGGAGAAAGGAAAAAAAAAACCTGTACAAACCGAGCACAAGGATCAAAACAATCAAATGACAGAACGCTTGGTTAAAGGAAAATCCACCCACAAACACTTTGTGTAGTGTTTTGGTTTGTATTTTAGAGGCTACTTCAGTCACTGTGCTTTGATGCTTCCTATGAATGAAGGGCCAGATGTTAAGATCAGCTTCCAGCTGGGGTGTAGTTTGCTGGATAGATGTTTGAGGGAAGCAGCTTGTTTCAAGGTTCTTATGACCTTCTTAAGAAAATGACAATTGTATCATTCATGATGGATACAAGACGGAATAAACAAGACGTCTCTTTAAATGAGAAGCATCACTTATCAGAAGAAAAACACCTGATTTATACATGAGCGAGACTCCAGTGATGCATGTGAACAAGCATCCTCATCGTCCAAGTTAGTCCTTACCACTGAAATGCGAAGGTAATTATGTCTAAATGGAGGAAATTACGTAAATTAAAATCTGATAGAAGCAGAAATTGCCACTAGAGTAATTAAAACACACAACTCTGCTTCAGGATCAAGGAAGGTCTGCTACATGTATAGTCATTGAATATTCAGTTTAAAATGTTAAAATCTAGAAAACGCTGCTGAATCAACCATCCAAGAAGCCGAACGTTAACGCTAAAAGTGGGAGGTTATTTCTTGTTTTGCTTGACTGCCCTGTAGTTTTCTCTCTAAACTAAATCTAGACTCACTCACAAAACTCCAACCCACCATTAATAGCTTCAAAGTGGCTGAAGGTGGATTTTTTTCCTCCTCAAACAGGCAGGTCACCAACTTTATGTTTGCCAATATGATAATTGGCAAAAAAAATTAATTTTAGCTTAAAATATCATCTTTCAAAGTAAGCGATGAAGCAGGTGAAGCTTCACCAACCTCCATCAGGCCGTTGGTCCTTTTCTGCCTTTCTCAGGGGAACATTGAACACTTTGCTGGTAAAGTTCATTCTGTTGTTTTTTGATCTTTTCATCCAGTAGAAACAAACATTTAACTTGTGATAATGGAGAACTCAGACACACGTGATGTCTGGACACTGGTGTTCCCTTCCAAAAAAAAAAAAAAAAAAAAAAAAAAAAACACACGCACACAAAACAAACCAACCCAGGACGGGACGTCAGTTCATCATATAAAAGCTTTAGGCTGTAATCTTATTTATCCTATGCATGCGGTTGGATGCAACCGCATTTCAGAATAGAAACCAAGACATTGGTACACTTCTGCTTTGTTTTGTACAATAAAAGATAAAATGTGCATTAGGTACGCTTGTACATGACATTGTACAATATTTACATACAATTCTTAATAGCATGAAATTTCAGGATTATCTATATACATATTGAAAATGTATCAGAAATATTTGGACTGTCTATTTTTCTTAAATATGTAAGGTAATGCTTGTAGCTTTTTTTGTTTATTTTACTATCTTATACTAGAAAAAAATAGTTAATTCAGTGAGCTGTAGACAAATTGCAACCGTTTGTGTGGTTTTCCTCTTTTCTCTACAGTTAAAACTGTATTGGTGATTGGAGTTTCCAGCACCTTCTGTGGTCAGTCATTAAACAACAAATGTACCACTGACAGTCCATGTGTAGCACCTGTTAGAGAGCTCAGATCGCATCAAGGCTGAACGGATGAAGTCTCCGAAGGATTTGAGGATGTTCTCACAGCGACACATTCAATGTTATCTGGATATTTTCCTCCTCTTGGGCTTGGGGAGCTTCACCTGACGATCCCTTGATGGGATCTGATGGCAGACAGAGAGGTACAGTGACGGCTGGACACAGGCAGGTGGAGCAAACGCAGTGCTTCACGGGGGAGAGAGTGATTTCATCTTCTCTTGGAGATCATGAAAGGTGTAAATACTCACTGTGCCCGACATCTTATCCAGCTCACTCATGGCCTCGTGGATAGCAGCTTCCAAGTGATTATTCAGTTTTCCCGGTCTGTTGGACACATTTACATTTTACATTATTTATATTTTAGCTGATAAAACCAAATAGGTGTTCATGTGTTTCTGCTCTTGAACATTTTGTTTTAGGTATCAGTCTTTAATTCAGGCGAATTTAAGTGTGATATAACCAAACGGTGTGAACATCTGTGCATATGAACAATTACATGTTTGGCTAACTGGCCAGTAACAACAATAATTCCTGGTGTAATACTGTGGCCATATAATATAAACTGTGGGGACATTGACACTGAAATTTAAGGAAAAATATGAATTTAGATTTGACTAAAAACAAAAAAACAGAACTTTCCAGTCTATACTTCTATAGTCATTTCTTGTTAAGAACTTACAGAGTCCTTGTATATATGGTTTGACATTGTGGTGCAAAAATACAATACTTACTTCAGGCCCCTTTTGGCAACTCTGTCAAGTGCCTCTAAGTCATGAGTTAGTGTTTTTAACTTCTCTTGCTCTACCTGCACAGAGAAAAGAGCAAACACCTGAGTACATTCAGAATCAGATTTTACTTTGAACCACCAGACGATGATGTTGAGTCTGGACTACAGTCTATCAAGTCATCGTGAGCCAAACCCTTTCTCTACTGAAATACTCTCTTTGCATGTAAAAGCTATGGAATCTATCTATCTTGTTCTTATTATCTTATTTTCAGAGTTGTAATAATCAAATTAAGTCTTAAAACATTTTAACCACCCAACAACGCTTTGTATAGGAGCCTATCAGGTACCAATAGGAAAATGATGCAGTTAGGCCACAGAGCGTTTTCTCACCTTGGCATGCTCCCGTAGCTGCATAGCAGCACTGTGCACTTGTTCGTCCCCAGCCAGCTTGGCAGGCCACGGTGGAAAGCCCTTCAGCTGGCTCCAGACCAGCTCTCCCATGTTGAAGGTCCTGGAGCGGTAGTGAAGCAGTTCTGACGAAGGAGAGTCCGGTTGCCGCAGGTCCTCCTCGCTGCTCAGACTCTTTGTGTCCGAGGGGCTGGGAGCCATACCATTAAAGTGGCCATTATACTGGCTGTAGTCTTTGGCTGAGGCCAGAGGTCCCTCCAGACTAGTGGAGGAGCTGGGCGATTGGTCATCCCCCGTCAGTTCTTGCCGTGGGGGTCCCAGAACTTCTCCGTAGCCTCTGGAGTTGAAGTGTGGCGTGGCTCCATTAATGTGGGCACACCGCTCCACTGTCTGCTCCAGGCGCTCTTTGTAGTTCGCAGGTGTCCTGCTGCAGTTGTTGAAGCGATAGCCGTCATCAAGAAAGGACTTATCGTGCACTACGGCAAGTCCGTGGTCACTTGACGCCTCAGCAGGACACGGCGGTAGAGAAGCTAAGCTGGCTGGTCGTTCCATGCAGGGACTACTTCTCACTTGAGTAGAGCACTCCAGAAACTCCTCCCCACCCCAGGCGCTGCTGTTGCTATGAGCATCGAAGCCTCCGCCATGCTGCATCTCTCCGTCCCATTGCCCCCTGGGGGTTCCCCGGCCAGGAGAGCGGAAGTAGTCATTGGCTTCAGAATTGTCTGGAGTTCTCTTTCCTGGATCTGCATTCTTCTGACCGCGCCCTGGCCTCACCTGCCTCTGTCTGGCTTGCTGGGGTAACACCTCACCTTCCTGATGCCCATGCAGGACTGCACTGACTGCCTGGGGGAGGTTAACAGGCTCTCCTATGGAGGCAGTGAAGGCAGTCATGGCGCTGAGAGCCGGAACCGGACTTGCTTGTGTGGTGCCACTCACGGTGGTAGTGATGGTAACATGCATGCCCTTGCTGGCAGCATCCACCACGGCTCTGTAGATGGCGTCCACTGACTCTGGACCTCCGCCGGGCCCCCTGTCAGAGCCATGTGTACCTGCTTGGAGTACCTCGCTCTGGGGCTGCTGGCCCTCCCCAAACTGGGGGTGTGGCAACATCCCCTGCTGTCGACATGAACACAAAGTTACATCATTATACTAAAAGCTCACAAAAGTGTGTCTTTCTCCTGTATGAGAATTGTTCTACCTGGTAGTTCTGGTAGAGGCATGCCATGGAGCTAGCGTTGGTACTGTTGTTGTCAGTGTAGGGTGGGTTGTCTGAAAAGTGCTGCTGGCCCTGATAGGCTGGATGGGAGGTCACCCCCTGCTGCTGCATGCCCTGGTGGACCTGCTGCTGGTAAATTTGACCGCCACCGGAGTTGACATGCGGCTGCAGGCCACCCATGCCACAAGCAAGCGATGATGGGTTTCCTGTCAAACAATTAAAAAGGAGTACAGTATAAGTTCATTGAGTCTGTTTATACATCTTTGTAAGTATAAAACAGTCTGTCAATGACTGTCCTGAGCAAAGGTATCACAGCTGTCAGTACCTTAAATTACTGACTTGGCTTGTAGGTCATCAGAGCTGACAGACGTTTTTGTGAAGCTCACATCAAACAGCAATAAATAAAACTACTAAATCAAACAAAAAAAACTAAATTGGTTTACTTGGCGATCATGTAACTGGTTTGTTATTTGGGTTCAATGACCCAAGTCAATTTACTGTGTAAGAAATGAATGTTCCTACAGGTGAAAGTTATGTAATTAGGAACTGAAGTGGAAATTTCCCACCAGAACAGTGTTTTACAATTAAATTAACAGACAACAGAGAAAAGTCAGTTGAACCTAATTTTAATACACTGGCAGATGTGTGACCCAGACAGAAAATAAAAATAACATATATGAAGGCCACAGATGCATGAATGGAAGAGACAACCTAGCAGCAATGTTATGCAGACAAAGCTGAAGCAAATGCAAAAGCTCCAAGGCCCAGCCCAGTGTTTCGTGGTGATGTGTGTGGATGAGTGGCGACTGGAGCAGCTGGTGTGATGCTACATAGCTGAAGGGCAGCTGTGTGTGTTCTCTTTTATTTTCACCTCTTTTCTTTCTTCCCCTCTCTCTCTCTCCTCTATAAAACTGAGAGCCATGGCTCGGCCACCCCCCTCCCCCTCGCTACTGCTATGATATAGTGACGGCTGTTGCCGGGGGAGGTTGCCATGGAAACCGAGTGATGATTGGTGGTGCTGTCTGCTGCCAGGAAGCTTGTTGGGAGAGTTGGATGAGTGGGTGGGGGGGTTGATTTTAGCCAGTTGGGGGGATGGGGGGTGGTCAGCTGGGTGGCAGGGGGGTTGGGGGAGGGAGTATTACAATGAACTTTTGGAGTATTTGTTGATGGCAAGCGTTGAGGGGGGGTTAAAACAGATGGTTAAAGGCTAATGCTAAGAAGCCAAAGACTAGGCCACTTTCAAAGAGCTTCAGCGCTCTTAAGGTCTCCAATATGTCATCTAACTTAGCTTTAAGTGCATGAGCTCCAGAGCCACTTAGGTGTTATAGCTGCTGTTTGGAGACAAAATATTCTTTTATCCAAAGAGTCAGTTGGGCAACAGAATCAGAGGACAGAAGGTGAAAAGGTTTTCAAATTGTCCTACTTGTACTGCTAGTATTCCTATCATTGCTGATGTTACCTCCAACCTGCCACCTTCACCACTGTGATACTGAAATAAAGCATTTTAGTTTGGATTATGAATCAATCAATTCTAAATTAATTTACAAAACTTCACTCTAATCTGATGATGGAAAACGTCATGCACAAGCAATTCATGACCATCTGGCAATGGCCAAAATACAGGGTAGCGTCCAATCTGCTTTCCACACCAGCTATAGTACAGTAGCAGCCCTGCTCAGGTTTGATAAGAAATGATTTTAATAGTATTTAACCAAAGCACAGCCATTCATACTTTCATAATACTTCAGATAAGAGGCATCACTGATGGTTTGGCTTATCTAGGTCGCTCCTGTGCTGGTTTTAGTACTTTAGAGGATGTGGCTTACCTATTTCTCATGGGAATTTCAGCTTTACATTTTTATTCTGAATGATTTTCAGGGGTCAAGTCTAGGGCAATTATTGCTTAGTTTATAGAGTCTGGACAAAATTTATCAGACGGCTTCATTTTTATTTTAAAGGTACTCTGCTTTCATGCTGACTTGTCTGACTGTAGACAACAGAAATGAAATCATGTTCTGTCAATTTCCTTTAATAAAAATATAAACTAAAATCTGTTATTTCAAATTTTGCTACTGTGGTGCTCCATATTGTAAATAGGTGCTGGCTTTAAGTAGCAGAGACATGTGTCCAGAATTGGAATTTAACATTCCACTGATTGGACATATTGAGCTCACAAGCTCAAAAAGTCATCATCCCCTTAGAAACTTTTCATGTTTCCAATATCAACATTCTATTTATATACAATAAAATTTGTCTCTGAAATATCTATAAAAGTCATTTCTAGCAGATAAAATAAGACAAACCAAGACATATTCAATGCACTGTGGTTTTCAGACTGTTCACAATATAACTGGTGAACTCATGGGTTGCAACCCTATAATACTGATAAATAATAATTTAAATTACACAGTTATTTTCAGTATTATAAATGTAAAATAATTTATGTTACACACAAATCTTTGTTTAAATACGTTTACTAATTGATTTCTGTAAGGTTCTAAACATTGGTATGTAACATAGTTCACGTTGACTTCTAGGCAATAGAGAAATAAACTTAATTAAAACTTGGGAAAGATTAAAATTGTAGTCTTTCTTTTCATGTCTCCCTGTAGTTCATCTACACCTTTTTCATTATTGTTCTGTTGATGCCACACAGTTTAATATTTATTATAAACTTCTGACATGCATGGTCCTCCTGACACTACATCTTCTCATTCAGAGAAGACTGGAATCCAGTTTTCTCCACTTTCATTCAGTTATGGAGACAACTGTCTCCATAGCCAAACTGTGAGTGACCTTAGAATCAGCTGATAGAGTCACCAGGCTCAAACATAAGCAGTTAACACCTGTTAACATTTTATACTGGCTCTTTGCAAACTTGAAACATTAAAAAAAAAACTTGGTTCTGCGCCACACCAGGTTGTCCCTTTATTGTGTATTGACAGTTTAGTTTGTAAATTAATAATATCTGTGGCTGTTTGTTGTAACTATGGATAATACAAATCAGACGATAATACATCAGGAGCCGGCAAGAGGATGCCTCCCCTTTTATTAGTGTTTAATGTTTGTTATGGTACATTAATAACAATCATAGCCTGTGTAATCATTGCATGTGTTAAATAGCTGTGTCATTTTTTCCCTTTATTTCTACACTAATCCAATTTTCATTATTTAAATTTATAAAAATACTTCCTTGACTATAGGAAAAACATAGCTACAACCACCAAATTCACTGATTAACATGATGGTTCCTGGAAGCACTCTGAAGATATTGAAATTCTAAATCTCAAAACTACAAAATGCAGCAACTTTTTCCTCCTGTCACTAACCCAGGGGCAATACACATCATACTCCATCTCCAGACTCACATGGGACCAATGAATTTTAATGACTTGACTCAGGATAGATACAGAATAATGGGGCACCTGGCAATAAAAACAGGTGGCCTGCAGGAGACTTTGCTGATATCTCCATTATAAACCATCTGAGAACACTGAGATGTACAATGAGTACATGAAGTAATAGTACAGTCCCACAGGACAAAAATAAGATCTAAGTCTTTTCAGTGCATTCAAAACAACCCCTAACATGAGCATGCATTCACACACACACAAAGCTAATGTACAGTCACACACAAAGTCATTCATATGCACACAAATAAATAGAAACTCACGCACGCTGTAATACACAAGTAGTCACAGTCTTTCAAACACACACAGGCCTAACCCTCATCAAAGGCTTCACTCTGGTCTCTATTCAGGGCCCATTGTTACTATAGCGACCAGCTAGCTGGGAGAAGCTCTTTAGAGTGCCCTATCTGGGCTGTTTCCCTTAAAGCGTGATGCAGATCCCATTTCCATCTTCTTACACCATTGACTGATGCTAGCATACAAATAAAACAAAGAGAAACACTGGCTGACTGACAATTAGCTGAGCTTCCAAAGATGAGGGGCTGGATCATTAACTCATAGATTATGGGCTCTAGGCCTAGACAGTGGGCGGCCTCCAGTATCTATGTCCACTTAAACTAAAGACACTATATCATCATCATCATCTATGTACCTTTCCGATAATTTTTGACTAATGTCAGAAATGTTAAAGTTGGATCTTATTTGCATTACACTATAACATTTATATTTTACTATTGATTGGTAACATAATGTAACTGGCCTAGATTAGTGTTCCTTCCCCAAATCATACAGGTAATAAGTAGAGCTGATGCCTCACCTGTATCAGTGATGCTCTGTGCACAGCCTCCATCACCACCTCCATGTGGCATCACCACCATGTTTGTTCGCCCCATACTATGAAGAAGGTTCTGCTGTGAAGTGTGAGGGCCCGGATGAGACAACGGTGGCGGATTAGTGTTGGTGCGTCCCAATGGCATTCCATCGGGACCCACTGGACCACCACCTGGTCCCATGGGTCCGCAGTTACTGATAGGGGAGGCTTGCATCTGGGCCATTATATCAGGAAACGGGCCTGGGCGAGAGCCCAAATGGCTCCCAGAGGTTTCCATGTTCTGGCAGTGCTGCAAGGCATCACCTGGACCCCGCAGCCTCTGCTGGGGTAGCAGGTTCTGCTGAGAGCCACTGGGGACCATTCCCGTGCTGTCGTTGTAGTGAAGCTGTGGAGCTCCTTGTATACCTGGACGATGGCTATTCCCAGCCAAGTTGTGGGAGCTCTGGCAGCTCATGGACTGGAGAAGCTGGGCCATGGAGGTGTTTGGAGGAAGGTTTCCAAGACGACCCACTTTTCGCAGCTGCTCTGTTGCACTAGGCCCTGCCATGTGGGGTCCTCCCATGCCTGGTTTGTTGAGCATGTTGTAGACCATGTTGTTACTGTTGTCATGATTCACAGCAGCACTGCCCGACGATTGCTTCCGTTTACGCATGGGGTCTCTCTGCTGGGCCATGAGCTTGTCTCTAAGAGCTGCCCGACCACTCTGACCTTCAGGAGTGTTGAGCAGCATGGTAGAGTTTGGTGGGAGCATGGGGTTTAAAGTGCCGTGTCCCTCCATGCTTCGAGGGCCACTCATTGAGCCAGGGTGTAGACCACCGCCTCCATTACCTCCACCACCTGTCCCCATGCCTACCATACCAACACCACCACCAGCCATGCCAGCAGTGCTGTTGCCAGCAGTGCTTAGTTTATTTTGATTTGCTAGCTGTGCTTTGGCTGCGGCTGACAAGAGACTGCTGGCAGGGAAGGAAGCAGCATTCTGTTGGTTGAGGATCTGGTTGAGAGGCATCCCCAGGAGTCCTGGGTGGCCTTTCTGGGAAGCGCTGGCGGTTGCTAGAGAAGAAGTTGAGGAGGAGGAAGAGGTGGGTGAGTACATGGGGTTACTGTGCTGCTGGGTACCAACTGAGTTCCCCATACCCGGCAGTAGCTGGGAGTCTTTGTACTGATGGAGTGGGTCAGTTTTGTTAGTGGAGGGGCTAGAGGGCATGGCTGGCCTGGGAGATCCCATAGCTGACCTAGGGGAACGGGGTGGGACCTTTATGGTGCCGCATGGGGTCTGATGCCCCACAGGCATTGCAAAGTTGCCATGGTCAGAGGAGGTGGAGGATGAGCGTGACCGATGAGGCGAGGCCTCCAATCTCCCAAGGGCAGGCCCAGTCATGTGAACAGGTGAGGTGACAGGGGATGGGGACATTGAGGAAACTGGACCACCCTGTTGAGTCCTTTGAATGTGGCCACCATGCCCAACAGGCCCAGGCTTTACTGTAGGTAAAGGTAAGTTGCTTGGCAAGGGTACAATGGCGGGAGGGGGTATGTTTACATTCATCATTGGTACCTGAGAGTGGATGTTAGGCTGGAAGTTGGAGGGGTTTGGGGTGTTGGGGGGTTGGCTGACTGGTTTGCTTGGGATGGGGTCCAAAATGCCTAAGGGATCCTTTTCAGAGGTCAACTGCCTTTTTTGAAGGGCACAGGATGGTGGGGGTGGAACGGGATGCACAGGGGATTGTGTTTTATGGAGAAATGTTGCACGGGACATATCCATACCAGGGGGGAAGTTCCCCCGTGGAATGTTCATGTTCATGACAGGGCTTTTGGCAGTGGCCGTTGGAGAGAGGGGCGTGCTAGTCCTCCCTGTCATGGCACAAGATGGTTGGCCCGCAGAGGAGCCATGAACCATCACACTAGGAGGGGAAAGAGGTGTCCTAGTATTCCCATGGATGGCGGCTGAACTGGGACAACTGGCTCCGGTAAAACCACAAGAATTGGTCCTTGGAAAGCCCTCGGGGATGCCCAAAGTATCTGCATTGGGAGACTGTGAGCCATCTCCATACAGCTTAGCACTGGAAGGAGGTGGGCTCAGCATGCCTCCATACCCAGCCCTATAAGGGGATTTGGGGCCAGGTTCTCCACTTGAAATCCTCTGCGCCCTGGGGTACCCAGAGTAGACCTCAGGCTGCTGGGATCCACCCATCTCCTGGGGGGGATACAACCTCTGCTGTGGCTGTCCAGTTGCCATGCTCATCTTAAAAGGATGTTTGCAGTCAGGGCCAACAGCATTGGGCAGACTATCATGGGGTTTAGTCCTTATTGCTCGATGAGTCGTAGAATGTGCAGCAACGACAGATGATGTACCTTAAGTTCAAAAGAAAACATTTGCGTTACAACAAAGCCAACCATACAATAGGATTTATACATTGCATATCAACAAATATTTCATATCGGAAAATCCCAACAAACTGTTGAAAATGCTAAATGGTATTTACAGTTTGTTAAAACCATTAAAAAACAGTTCATGTTATATGTATAATGTTTTGTGTGCCTGAGGGCAGCCACCAAATTAACCCCCCCTGGTTTGCAGCACTGGTATTTACGTGTGCTCATACCTCCTCCTGGACCAGTCATTGCCACGGGTTGATGCGTCTCCATGCTCTTGTGCAGCGTAGCCACAGCCAGAAGCTTCCTCTTATGAATGCAGAGTTTTGTAACATCTTCATCTGCTTTCACATCCTCTGCTGTCCTCTGTTTGACAGTTGCCCCTGGGTCGAAGTTGAACACCTGAGAAACAAAGGTGTGATTTTTGTTGCTAGCTTATTGTGCTTGTCAATGTGGAGGCAGTTAAATGTATAGTATTTCAGTCTGACCACAGTCTCCGTACTAGGAGTCATTTAAACAGCTACGTTTCAAGGATAACTGAGAACAAAACAACAATAATCAATCATCACTTTGTTTGTTTGAGAAAAAGAATGACTTTAACCTTGTTTCCTCCATTTCCCTTACTCCCTAGAGGTGATCAAAAATTTCTCCTTTGCAGTAAAATATGCAGAGGGATTAAATTAACTTCTCAGAATATCAGAAATCATAACATTCAAATTTGACTGACCAAGCAATCAGCAAATGAAACAAACACTGAAATTCCATAGAATTTTTGCAAAATCAGGTAAGTGTTTTAAGTTTTTGCATAATTGTGTTTGATAATTTGAGAGCAACATAAATTAACCAAGTGTGACCTAGGCTCAAACTAGGACATTATGCCACACAATACAGGAGATGCCAGTCTCAGATCAGCCAAAACAAAAATGAAAGACTTGCTCTAGTTTTGTTTCTGGCTTTAATTAACAATTTCTAGGTAAAAATCAACTTTAAAAACTAACGTTATTTATTGTGTTTGACATCTCAATTGGATTATTCACATACATTTGAAACATCAGTCCCAGGACAATCACAACTCATACACATGAAAGTTGGCATACAATCAGTGAATTGAACAGAGAACAGTGAACTTTTCTTAGGGATTCCAAAAGTGTCACATTGTTCAAATCTACAGTACAAATTGAACAAACTGGAGCAGACCATTTGAGGAACGTGTAGAAATTTAGGATAATGTGGGATTGGCGGGGTTTCCATGTACTTTTTTTTAATAAAACCTGAACAGAGCAGAGAAGCTCCCAGGTGGTACCATGGGCCTGATAATGGCCTGATCTGACAGACACGGTGTGTTAGGGACAAATTTAGCTTCATGGAGGATAATCGGTCAGATTACCCAGTGTAATGTGATACACACTGGATGCCCCACATTACCCTGACATTTGTAGTTTGTCCCTTCACTTAACAGAACAACGGAAATGTTGTCCCATAACCCTCATCATATAAAATGGGAGTTGAGGAGTATGTAATGCTGCAAGACTCTTGTTAATTTAAAACATTTTCTTTTCCCCATTTTACCAAAAATTAGCAAATTTATTTATTGAAATTAAATGGTATTATTTTAGTCGAGCAATTTCTTTACTTCACTTGATACGAACACAAATGAACCAAAAAATATGACCTAAGCTCAAACTGTGGAGAAGTCTGCAAAAAATGTAACAAGGGTCTAACTATCTGTAACAGCAGAACAAAGTTTGGACAGCGCCAAAAAAAATTACATGGCATTTGCAAACTGATGAAGAAAAATCATTACAATTAAATCTAATTGGTAGTTTTTTTTTTCAAAATCTACAAAGAAACCATTACCTTGTGGAGGATAAGAGGGCACTCCAGGCCGCACTTGCAGGTTCCATCAGTCAGCAGGTAGGTCTTCACCTGCTCCAAGCTGGATAGCACCGAGCCACTGGGACTGCACACAGAAAATCAATGTTAGAATGAAAGGAGACTTGCACCAACAAGGGCTGTTCCACTTAACAGGCAAGTCAGGATGCAGGTTTTGTAAAGATTATTTATTATGATTAACAAATTGACTTAAAGTTGTCATGCTCACATGTGCCTATTTATTAATCTTAATAAAGCCTTTTGCTTGTTATTTACATGCACAGGCTGACAATGACTAGATTAATGAATGTAATACTTCTACAATATTCATTTTGTTCAGATTAAAAAAAACAACTGAAAAGAAGTGAGGGCCCTAATTATCCTGGCAATGAATAAACATCGGACAGTTGACTAAGGAACATTTACATATGTAGGCAACAGCTGAGTCAATTGACCTATTATTTACTATTATTTTTTTATTGCCAGGTGCAAAAGGTGTATTTTAATGTTTTTACTGGCAGGTGAAAAAAAATTAACAAAACTAAATAAGAAAATACAAATTAAATTCCCAGATTTGCTACCACAGAACATTATGTACCAATACCTGCTGTGAGCATCTACAGTTGCACATACCTGAAGCAAATGCACATTTTAATTGTAAAAGAACATGTGCAAATGCAGGTGTGCAGTGACAGTATCAGGCCACGGTCACAGACAGGATTCTTTCCAACACCCAAAATAAACCCGACGGCCGCCAACTGCTTTGGTTCATTGTGGTTTGTAAATACATGTGCTGGTGTTCCTGTGCTGGGAAGGACACTAACTTCCACCGACTGGTTGAAGATCCAGCTCATTAGTAAATGTCCTGATTGCACCAGCTGGAAAAAAGAGGACTTGTGGCTTTTGAAATGTGCCAGACACATTTCAACTAGAGCAAATACAAGAATCAGTGCGTGATCACTAAAAAGTCACCAGTACTTCTAGTCTCTTGCAGAGGCTTACCTAGATGAATTCCTTTCCTACATAGCAGGAAAACAAGCCTCCAGGTGCTCAGTATTCATAGTCATGGCTAAACCATTTCACTTGTTTGTTTGTGCTTAAGAAGCGTGCGGTGAACAACCCAACGGGTCCATGTCTGGACACAGTGTAGACAGCGGAGAAGCTGCTGTGTGTGTAGTACATATAGACAGAAAAGTAGCTCTTGGCAGCAGGAGAATGGTCACCTTTAACAAGAACAATGGACAAGATGTTGGCTCTGGTACATCACTGATTTAGTATGGAAGCTACCCAGCCACTAATGTCTGTTGCCCTTTACCCTCCTTGTGAGATTAGTGCTTAAATGAGCAGCATGTCAGTGTGTGAACTATGATCTGTATGGTTCCTGACTCCTCCTACATCACTCATCTTTTTCAAAACCTCCTGTTATTAGAATGAATTATGTTAAAAACATAATGATCATCTATCACAAAATATCTGCATTAAAATGTAGAATTTTGGCATAAAAAGGGATAAATGGCTGGAAAAGTAAGCAGTACTAGGAACATTTTGCAACTAGTAGATTAACTGAAAACTGAACTGCTGAATCTAGAAATTCTGAACAATTTCAGACAATTATTCCCCAAAGTAAACAGCAAAAGGCTTCATAAATTAATTATAATAAATACAAAGCGCAATATATAATTAAGTATAACTAGATGAGGCTGAGCAATATCAGGTACGTATGATCTCAGACATTAGACTGTACTTGTGGAACAGTAGATTTTTTTGAAAAGTCTTCTTACCTTATGTACACAACTCCACCGTGCTCCGCCCTGCGTTGCCAGCCGATGGGGACCTGGACAGGGACGGCCTGCCTCTCATCTCCCGCCTCACAGTCCTTACCGCCATTCATTTCTCCACTTGTTTTACGCTCAGCACCTCAGAGGTATATGGATCAGACATTAACCAGTGTCTTCACAATGAACATCATGGTCGTCTTCCAAAGCAGTGGTGGAGGTGGCGGTGGAAGTGTGGAGAACAGTTAGGGCTGAAGGCTTGTGCTTCAGCCTGGAACTGGGTCTCAGGTGGAGCTGATAGGGAGGTGGGTAGGGTGAGGCGAGCTCACAACGGACCCTACCCTTTGAGCTGCTTCATGGCTATAGTGCTGAATGGAGCATGGACTTCCATTACTGCATCTTACCACTCAGAGTCATCTGACTTGGGAAGATGCTGGTTGAGAAAGTGAGGCCCAGGATCGACTGTGCTTTCACAATAAAGTTCTTTATTTATTTTGTTTTTTTTACTACTCCTTAAAGAAAACTGACAAAGAGTTTTTTCAACATATTGGTTCCCAAATACAGTTGGGTAGTGGTAGTCCCATGGTTTCTGTGAATAGAGAAAAGAAATATAAAATTAATCAATGAGACAAATTTATTTCATTATCTATTTATATTCATAAGAGTCTCCAACAAGCACACTGCTAGTCAACTGAATTTTAGGCCCGTTACAATAACTTTGGCGATAGCTTTATCGTATCTTATAAGGTATTGTAGCATTATAATATACCTTCACACTGGTTCTAGCACAAAACATACATCATGAAACATGCTTTTTCTACATATTACTAAGATTGTATGAACCGAAATCTGCTAACACATCTATGATAGCTGGTAAATTATAAGTACGCCACTTTCGACAGAATGAGGTGCACCAAAATTCCACAGGTCATGAAAATACCTTAAATGGTTCAAAATACTGATTCTTGATGTCGCCTCAGGTCATTTCTGCTTCTGTGTTATGTTGTACAAACATTGCAGAATTTAGAATTGAACCTATTTTAATGTATTTGAACTACAGAATATACTATTTTGACAAAATAATAGAGGCAGTTAGTGACTGGCTAATACAAAAGCTCATCAAAGCTGGCAAATCAGACTGAATTCAGTTTGTGAGTGAGTGAAGTGAGCTTCACGTAAAGCCTGCTCTCAGCCGCCAGTGGTGCTGACTCATAACTACCCTGTGAGCTGCTGAGATCGAACCCAGTGACACCACCACAGAGCAAGAGAGGCAACGTTGATACTGCTAACCCCTACACAGTAGAACAGATAGAAAGGAGGGATCACTTTAATGTATGCTGTTTATTCTGGTATAGGCAACATTCTCATCTCAGGAGAGTCATGTAGTGTCCTGTCAGAGACACCACCACATCATTAGCATCTAATTTCCCATTTTTGCCAAATGCAGACATAAAAACAACATTTACTTCATTCACAAAGGAGAAAGAACTATTTTCCAAAAAATGCTGCAGTGCTGCTCTTTGAGGATGTCTCCAGGTGTGACAAACGCCTCACCTCTATCTTATATTTAGCTTTACATCAGTTTGAATGAGCAGCAAACATGTAATCGAGGACAGACGAGCAGTGTGATGTACAAGGACCAGATTCATACAAGGTGCATTAGCCAAAACATTGTCATCAGTCCGTCAATCTGTCAGCCTGTTAATATGAAAGCACTTACTAGGCTACTGCCCATGTCGCATGATTCAAAAGCATGTTTAAACAACTTACAGCACCTTTAGTGCAGGCTGATCTATATTTCAGATAACAACTTTGGTTGTTTTTGTATTTATGGTTTACAACGGTCCTGCTAGATGATGTGATGTTGTCGCCAAGCACATTGTTGACTTTATAATGTTAACTAGGACTACACATCAGATCTAACATACCATATAACACACCTGCAAGAAAGACTGAACCACAAATTACAGATGGAAGTGCAGTTAAGTGTGTGCATGACCCTCATCACATCATGTGCTGGAAGTCTCAGTAACAGAGCGGAATAATATTTAAGTCTTTCAAATAAAATAAACAAGACATATTTGTGTGACTATTAAATACACTGGTTATTGGTAAACTGATTAATATATTGTTTATGGGCCACTTTGTTTGTATGGTAAAAACAAGTCACGTGCAGACCTGAACAGGATATGGAGTAGAAACAGCAGTAGTACATGTAATACGTATTATTAGCAATATGAAGTGTTATATGAGTGTGGCTTTGTTGCTTTGTTTTACAACAAGTGCAGACATTCCTGATCAGAAAAAGCATCACAAAAAATGTTGGGGGAAATATCTTTAAGAAAAGTAATGTCTAGTAATGTGAATCATGACTACATCACTGCAGAGTCACTGCTGCCTGCAATATGAGACAACATTGGAAAAATATTGGAAGCAATCAACTTTTTGTGCAGAGAGGAATACAAATCTGATAAGGTGAAAAGTGAAAAAAATCAACAAACGTCTAAATTCTTTCAAATTTTCCTCCCCATTGGAAAACAGAAGGAAGAATTAAATGTTACTAAATGTTTGGGGGGGGGAAACACTAGTGTTGCCAAGAAAGTACCTAACATTTGAAGGGAACTCCAGTTTTCAGATGCAAATTTTAAACCAATAAGTTAACGAGTATGTAGCCAAATAAAGATGGCAGGTTATGTTAATAAAAATGTACTTCAACATCCACATTTTTAAATATATGAATATTAGCTCAGTACCTCTACCTTTCCAATGGAGCAACTTGCAAAGCCACAAGCTTGTGATTAACACTGTTCAACATGACGACTGCAGAGGAACACACGAAAGGTTCATCAGCATTGTCACTGGAGTAAATTTACACCTGGCCCTGTACTAATAGAGGCTTTTATTCTTCACTCACTGCCAAATGAACAAAGCCAATTAAAAGTGTTAATAAAGAGGGAGTAGGGCTTTTCTTCAGATCTGCAAACAGCAAAGAGACGACTAGCGCAACCTTAAACGATAAAAACATGCCGGCCCTGAATGTGATTCACAGCAGACCCGTCTCAGTGTGATTTAATGCCTTGTTGATTTGTTACACCAAACACGGAGGACGATACAGCATTTATGTTCTGCTGAGGCAGTGACACAGAATGAGAAATTATTTTAGGTGCATTCAAGAGCAGGTCAAACAGGTAAACTAAAGACTGAGCCATTATCCATCACATGTAGCCAGCATTCATCATGTAAAACACAGCATAATGCTGCACGTTATCAGTTTAAGGCCACACACATCTGCCAGGACGAGAGATTGTCCACTTTTATTTTTAAATGCAATTAGTGCAAAGTAAATAGGTTCTGTCACATGTTGTCAGATAAAGCAACAGAAGTAGTAATGGATGTACAAAACTCATACCTTCGACAAGAAATGAGAACATGGATTTAGATACAAACTTTGCAGCTGTAAAACTAAAAAAATAACATCATAATGTGGTTTAGTTTCAGTTAACTGCAAGACGTTCGCCACTGTTCCTTCAGCAAGATGCCAGATTAAATCCATTAATTCTCATGGTAGCCTTTTAAACCCTGCTCTAAACCCAGAGTTGGCTATCGTTAGCTTTGGGAGTAAATTAGCCATATTTCCAAGCAGCAGCCTTCAAAGTTGATAGCTACTCGTGTTGGCTAGCTAGGTTTCCTAAAAGTGGAGAACCTGACAACCAGCTTGTGTACATTACCAACGCAACCCCGGGTGCCTAAGCGTCAGATAATAGCCAATTACCATTAGCCAGACTGGTCATCAACTGTGCCAAATGTTGCTTTATTAATGTTTTAGCGTTGACTGTCTGGTGTGTAAAAGCTTAGGCTTCATAGTATAATATGTGCAGCTTAGGCTCCATCGTCTCTAGCCCTCTGCGTTAAAAGCTGGTCGTGTCAACAAGCGAAACCAAGCTTGTCTGACTGTGCTTTTTGATGCACTGGACTAAGCATCTGAACTAGCTGGGGGTTAGCATGCCAAGCGTCAGCTGTCTAGCTGCCGTTAGTTGGCTAACCAGCTAGCTTGTTGTAACGAAAATGAATTAGAAGGCGAGCTCGGCTACGCCAATCATGTTTTAGCAATTAATTAACGAACCATATCCCGAGTCGTGTGCGTTGACGAGTCGCGGCCCGGGTTACAACTTTAAATTGTCGAAGTATAAAGCAGCCAGGCCCGCGTTCTGTTTCGAGCCAAGGGGCCAGGCAAGGCCAGGGCCAGGCCGAGTTAGCACGGTTAGCTTAGCATGCTAGCTAGCAGCCGTGCAAACCCGTTGCGTTTGCAGAGAGAGAGCGAAGAAGAAGAGAGAGACGCTTTTCGGGCACCAACGCTTCTGTCTGCGTCAAATCCAAATGTAAACAGTCCATTCCTACTCGGGCATCCCCGCGAATGCGTAGCAGGGCTGAAACCGTACAACAGCTCAGCAACGGTGCATCTGTAAGCTTAAGAAAAATAGGAATAAGAAGCCTACCCATTAGTTCTCTGCCTCTGCTGGTTCTCCTACACTGGGATATTGGAAATGATGGAGAGCTGCGTTACGCATGCGCCGAGCTGGAGCAGCCAGCAGATGAGAGGGGTGATTTACATTTTATCCAGAGCTCAAATATACATTCAATCGGTAAAAACAGTTGGATTGATATGAACAATCAGAAAATATTAACAAATGAAAATAAAGATGTGATATACGCACAGGGTAAGTATTCACTTCATTTACTGTAAACACAACACTGTGAGAGCATAATAAATTAGAGAAGAGCAAATTAATGACTATAATACAGGAATATATTTATGGAAACAATATTTTAGATATTTCATAATTTTATTTAACATATATGATGTTTTATGTTATTTATATAAGCACCTAAATACATCTAGAGTCAGTTCATAATACAATTTAAAATGACTTCACAGAAAAGAGGGGGGGAGACAAAGGGGGAGGGGGAGAGGAAGAAAGTGGGGGGTGACGGGAGCAGAGAGAGAGAGAGAGAGAGAGAGAGAGAGGAGAGAGAGGAGAGATAGAGAGAGAGAGAGAGAGATGAGAGAGAGAGAATATATATATATATATATAGATATATATATATATATATATACATATATATTCAATTGATATAAATTCAATTGAGTTTTATTTATATAGTGCCAAATCACAACGTTGTTATCTCAAGGCACTTTACAAGGTAAGATTTGAGACCTTGCACAACTAAACCCCAAGAAATCCCACATTAAGCATGTCTCTAATTGTGATTCATTACAATTATTCAAACATTACTCTTGTCATTGTCATGGCTGAAAAAAGAACAACAAGATAATAGCAATAACAATAAGCAATAAATCTCATTTTGCAAATAGACAGTAAACATATTGTCAGATTTACTGAGACATGCAAATTGCTTTAATGTCAGGAACCAGTTAATTGGAGCTTTTTACAACCCTGTATCATTTTTATTTGGGGTATTACATACATATATTAATAGCCACAGTGAAACTATGCTAAATATGCTATAAGTATTGTACACAAAAGAAGAGTTTGGTGATTTAAAGTGGAAATGAGATGCAGCTCGGGGTGAAAATGCTTGAATTTTGTCTGAAGGTAAAACCTGAGGAGACATAAAAATACATGAAGCAGTTTTTTTACAGCAGCCATACAATGAATTAATTTAAAGGGCAAACACACTGAGGTGAATGTGTGAGCGGAGAGTTGTATTTTAGAATAATGTGACAGACTAAATGCGTGTGGAGTCGATTTGTGACATATCTGGTGGTTTGCAGTGCTTTTTTCATCAGTCTACCAAAAGCCACAGGAAGCATTCAAGTATCTCCAGAGCTTTAGGAGAAGATGTTATGGGGGCAACCCTCGAGCCATTCTCATGAGCCATTCCCCTAATTTGATCAAAAATGAAACAGTGGTGGCAGTTATGGCTTTAAAGGTTTAACAGTTTTAATTTTATAATTACACATAGTTGTCTTCATCATGGCTGTTTGTAAGTGCTAGAAACTAGTACAGAACCATAACTCATCACATTTGCACATTTTTTTATCTGGGACAGATGTTTACATTTTACTAAACTACTATCTACTATCTAAATGATTTTGTTTATTTTTTTAACTTAGAGAGTTGTTACATTTTTAAAGGTACAATATATGTTTTTTTCATAGGTTGCAATTGGAAACTAGGAAGAAGAGGAAGCCATTTACACCAATAAAGTTTAGTTCTTGTTTGTAAACCTCAGTTGGAGTCTACAACTCCAAAATCCTTGACATAATCCAACATATTTCATACTGAGAACCATTATATTATTGTGGATGACTTGTCATAACTTCAGTAAAGGTTAGCAGATGTTCAATATTGACACTAAAATTCTAGTTTAGGCCACGAGGCATTATTATTATATTATATTACTGTATGCTTATTTGATGTCTTTGATCTCTAGGAACTCCAGCTTACTAAAGAACTATTCAGCAAACGTACAGGAA